>NC_063379.1:6462356-6517549 GCF_021869965.1 Rhincodon typus | reverse complement strand
ACTATCACCGTGCTAAATGAGACAGAGTTCGCACAGATCTAGCAACTCAAGACTGGGCATCCATGAGGCGCTGTGGGCCATCAACAGCAGCAGAAATTGTACAATCTGTAACCTCATGGCCTGACATATCCCCCATTCAACCATTACCATCAAGCCAAGGGATCAACCCTCGTTCAATGGAGAGTGTTAGGAGGGCATGCCAGGAGCAGTGCCAGGCATACCTGAAGATGAGGTATCAACCTTGTAAAGCCACCAAACAGGACGAGTTGCACACCAAACAGCGAAAGCAGCAAGTGATAGACAGAGCAAAGCGATCGCACAATTAATGGATCAGATCTAAGCTCTGCGGTCCTGCCACATCCAGTCCTGAATGGTGGTGGACAATTAAACAACTTGCTGGAGGAGGAGGCTCCATAAATATACCAATCCTCCATGATGGAACAGCCCATCACATCAGTGAAAAAGATAAGGCTGAAGCATTTGGAGCAATCTTCAGCTAGAAATGCCGAGTGGATGATCCATCTCTGCCTCCTCCAATAGTCCCCAGCATTAGAGACACCAGTCTTCAGCCAATTCGATTCACTCCACATGATATCAAGAAATGGTTGGAGTCACTGGATACTGCAAAGGCTACAGCTCTGTCAACATTCTGGCAATAGTACTGAAGACTTGTGTTCCAGAAGTTGCCGCTCCCCTGGCCAAGCTGTTCCAGTATAGTTACAACACTGGTATCTACCCGGCAATGTGGAAAATTGCCTAAGTCTGTCCTGTACATAAAAAGCAGGACAAATCCAACCTGGCCAATTACCGCCCCATCAATCTCCTCTCAATCATCAATAAAATGATGGAAGGTGTCAACAACAACACTATCAAGCAGCACCTGCTCAGCAATAACCTGCTTAATGATGCCCAGTTTGGGTTCTGCCAGGCTCACTCAGCTGCTGACCTCATTACAGCCTTGGTTCAAACATGGACAAAAAAAGCTGAATTCCAGAGATGAGGCGAGAGTGACAGCCCTTGACGTCAAGGCTGCATTCGACCGAGTGTGGTATCAAGGAGCCCCCAAGCAAAACTGCAATCAATGGGTATCAGGGGGCAAACTCTCAGGTGGTTGGAGTCATACCTGACACATAGGAAGATGGTCATGGTTGTTGGAGGTCAATCATTCTCAGCTTCAGGACATCTCTGCAGGACTTTCTCAGAGTAGTGTCCTCAGCCCAACCATCTTTAGCTGTTTCACCAATGACGTTTCCGCTATCATAAGGTCAGAAGTGGGGATGTTTGCCGATGATTGCACAATGTTCAGCACCATTCGTGACTCCTCAGATACTAAATCAGTCTGTGTTCAAATACAACAAGATCTCGACAATATCCAGGCTTGGGCTGACATGTGGCAAGCGACATTTGTGCCACACAAATGCCAGGCAAAGATCATCACCAATAAGAGACAATCTAACCACCACCCCTTGACATTCAATGGTGTTAACATCACTGAATCCCCCATTATTAACATCCTGGGAGTTATCACTGACCAGAAACTCAATTGGACTCACCACATAAACATAGTGGCTACAACAGCAGGTCAGAAACTAGGAATACTGTGGTGAGTAACTCACCACCTGGCTCCTCAAAGCCTGTCCACCATCTACAATGCACAAGTCAGGTGTGTAATGGAACACTCTCCACTTGCCTGGATGGGTGCAGCCCCAATAACACTGAAGAAATTTGACACTATCCAGGACAAAGCAGCCTGCTTGATTGGGACTGCATCCACAAACACCCATTCCCTCCACCCCTGACAGTCAGCAGCAGTAGTGTGTACTAGCTACAAGATGCACTGCAGAAATTCATCAAAGATCCTCAGACAGCACCTTGCAAACCACGACCACTTCTGTCTAGAAAGACATGGGCAGCAGCCATATGGATACACCACCACCTCCAAGTTCCTCTCCAAGCCACTCACCATCCTGATTTGGAAATATGTTGTCGTTCCTTCATTGTCGCTGGGTCAAAATCCTGTAATTCTCTCCGTAATGACATTGTGGGTCAACCTACAGCTGGTGGACTGCAGCAGTTCAAGAAGGCAGTTCACCACCACCTTGTCAAAGCTAGCCAGCAATGCCCACATCCCACAAATTAATAAAAAAAAATTGTTTTATGAATTATTTTATGGCCTTACTGTCTGTAAGAGCAGACTTTTTAATCTTTGATTAATGATCAACTGTGAAGAGAGATAACAGCCTGAACCTTACTTTGTGTTGGCTCAATGCCAATTTTATCATGTTTCATAGAGGGTTTCTGCCCTTGAGACCTTGTGAATTTTCTTGTGCTATCTTCCCAATCTTGCCTCATTAACTACCTACCCTACCTCTATAGCACCCCTCTCATCTGTTGCTAGCCCGATTTCACCACCAGTCATTGCCCACATATCCTAGAAAGCACTGTTCAATAGACTTCACCTGCATCTCCTCCAACCTAATCTATTGCATCCAGTGCTCCAGTGTGGCCTTCTCTCCATCAGTGAGACAAGACAAGGTGACTGTTTCGCCAAGCATCTTTGCCTGGCCTGTATTGGCACCCTCCCCTCCCTCTTTATCTGCAGCTCCCCATACCCCCACATCCAGTCCTGTAGAAGGGTAGTACCCAAAACGTTGACTTCTCCTTTCCTCCAGATGCTGCCTGGCTTGCTGTGTTCTTTCAGCCTCCTGTTTGTCTGTTCTGGATGGTGTTGAGTTTCTTTTATTGTTGGAGCTGCACCTATCCAGGCAAGTGGGGAGTATTCCATCACATTCTTGACTTGTGCCTTGTAAATGGTGGAAAGGCTTTGGGAGTCAGGAGGTGAGTTGCTTGTGGCATCATTCCTAGCCTGACCTGCTCTTGTAGCTGCTGTGTTTATATGGCAAACCCTGTTGAGTTTCTGGTCAATGAGAATACGCAGGATGTTGATAGAGGGTGACACTATTGAATGTCAAGGGGCAGTGGTCTTTTATTGGAGATGGAAAATGCCTAGCATTTAAAAACTGAAAGAACTGCAGATGCTGTGAATCAAGAACAAAAACAGAAATTGCTGGAAAAGCTCAGCTGTCTGGCAGCATCGGCAAAGAAAAAATCAGAGTTAACATTTTGGGGCTGGTGACCCTTCCTCAGAACTCTTGCCTCACCTCTGAAATTCAGCTCTTTTGTCCATGTTTGAACCAAGGCTGTAATGAGGTCAGGAGCTGAGTGGCCCTGGTGGAACCCAAACTTGGCATCACTAAGCAGGTTATTGCTGTGCAGGTACTCATTCTACTGATGACATTAATAGTGCGAGCACTAGTGATGAACCTTCCATCACTTAACTGATGATTCAGAGTAGACTGGGGTGATAATTCAGTGGGTTGGATTTGTCCTACTTATTACATACAGGGCAATGCTGGGAGGTTTTCCACATGGGGGGGTGGATGCCAATGTTGTAGCTGTACTGAAACAGCTTGGTGAGGTGTGTGGCAAGTTCTGGAGCACAAGCCTTCAGTACTGTTGTCGGTGTGTTGTCAAGGCCTGTGGCCGTTGCTGTGTGTCATTGTCTGCATGCATGTGTCCATCTGACAAAGCTTCCACAGAGTGTACAGCACTCTTCATCAGCAGGAAGGACTTTCACTCTCAAAATACAACTGATTTGTGACTACCACATGACTTGCAAGGTTCCTGGTAAGCCACGATACTACGCATTGTGGCAATCCTGGGTGCTTGACTTTTTCGGGCTCTCTCTTTGCCATCAAGGCTTGGTACTGGATGACAGGGGGTGATAATTTAATAGAAATGTCACTGAATTAGTAGTCTGAAGCATGTCCGTCATTTACAAGGCTGAAGACAGGAGGGTGATGGAATGCTACGCACTTGTCTGGATCAGCGCATTTCAAACAACACTTGCAGCTTGACCTCATCCAGGGTACAAAGGAATCTACTCACTCCATCACCAATGCACTGTGCTGGTTGTGTGAAATGCATACAAGATGCTGTAACTCATGAACACTTCTTCCACTTGGGACATCCATATTTAGCAAAACCTTTGTGCCATGGAAGAACAAAGGAAGCAAACACATGAAGGCAGCACCATCTGCAAATTCCTCCAAATGACACACCATCCTGACTTGGAACCATCTCGCTGATCCTGTCACTGGATCAAAATCCTAGCACTACCTTCCGCATTGTGGATGTGACTACACCAGATGGATAGCAGCAAGCCAAGACTGCTCACAAATACATTCTAGAGGACAATTAGAATGGGCAACAAATGCTGGCTTTGCCAGAGATGCATAAAAGAATAATAGAAGCAAGCTGTACTCACTGAAGGGTACTCCGCATTTGTGGGGAACACGTGCAGAGGAGAGAGACACCCAACACAAGTCCTGTGTATTGGTGGTTTGCTGTGTTCTGTGTCACCTGGAGTTACAATGGGAGATGTTTTGAACCACGAGGAAAGCTCTGAGTTCTATGCTGCCTTGAACAATCAGGAGCTGGAGTCAATGTTAACCAGAGACTATATGATGAAGAGCCCTCGGGACCACAGACAAGGCAATGTCAGATGTGTGCAAGGGAGGCTTGAGATTCAGTAATGCGGGCACATTTCAAATGAGGCTGACTCTCATATCCATTCAATGTAATTCATTTTCCACCTTTGCTAGCCCAGGTGCTGTTTTCTGAATGTCTTTCCTATCTCTTGGACCCCTCACAATATCAAACACAGTAAGTGGAAATGCTTTGATATCATTTGGAGCTTTACTTCTCATCTCACTGTTTACCAGAGCCACTGACCTCTTAAAGACCCAGTGGTGTGCAAAATGGAATGGTTTTTTTTTTTGGTCATTTACCTCTTCAGAATTCATTGAAAATGCTGACACAGCAAGGCGACGTCTAATAACCAAGTATAGTGATGTGAAATCTCGGGGCTTCAATGGTGAACTTTTTAACAAATGCTTGTTGGGCCTCTATGCTATCAGCTGAAGTAGTGGCAAGGTGCTGATCTCTTTCCTCCATGGATTTTGATAACTGTGGCTCACCTCTGGTTGCCTAAAGCCTGGAGGATGCCGACAACCTGACAGCCTTCATCACCAACGCTGGTGTCAAATTCAGAGAAGATGAGGATCTGCTGGCTCAGGAGCACCCAGATGCTACAGGCAGCTGCTACTGTATCTTGTCAGGGGCACACTGGACCTTCTTTACTCACCCTGAAGAGTCCAAAGCTTATGGAGGTGCAATGCTGCTGCCGAGGCTTTGGCAATGACTGGATGGGGATTTTGTTTCTGATAATTTTAGTTTCATCCTTGGTCACATGTAAGGCCTTCAGTTTAACCTTGTAAACCTTCCAGTTGACATCAGTTCATTGATCCTTTTTTGTCACTGCAACCAGGTGCCCATGCCGGCTCACCACCTCTGGAATCTCTATCCGAATCTGCCTACATCAACATGTTGATCTTCTCTTTCAGTCTTGATAGAACAGGGACTGTTTCTGTGCCAAAGCAGCCTGGATGAGCAATGAATCAGGGAGCAACCTGAATCTACTTGCTGCCATTTCGGCTCTTTATTAGTAACTAATGATCCTGGGCTGCTCCCTCCAGAGTTCCTGTTTGAAAGTGCTGCTGCCTGCCTTTAAAAATGGTCCCAGCATTGCCTGAACTGGGATGTGCTCTACCCACACTGAATCGGCAACTCTCCCCTGCCTGACAGCCGTTAATTGTCTGGCTTTGACAATATTGAATTCGTGTCTCATCCTACCCTGCCCATGTGAACACATCTCCTGATTCCAGTCCAGTTTCCAGGATTTCATAGCTTCCAGTAATATCATGGCCCTTATCTTCAACACCAGCACCAACTCATTTTTGCTTCACTGACAGAGGTTCTGTTTTGCACCCTTATCTTTTTGTCATTTAATCACTCCTGCACTTCCATTTTGTTCTTCCAGTCCCTCTGGTTTCCCTCCCCTTTCTTTGTCACTAAACCCTTTCAATTGCTGAATTTTCTTGTTCAGATGAAAGAGATGGCACTCAGACATTAATTTTACAGGATCAATACAACTTTTCTTCTCAATCAAATCTTCAGGACTTCACACTGTACATTATTATTGTCATCAAGAATGCTGTGGATTTACCCTCATTCCTCATTTTACTCTCACTGAACCACAGACTTGACAATAATGATCTCTCAGATTCTTGTGCTGAGGATCTTGCCTCTGCTCTAAGCACAAACCAGTCATTGATGCATTTGGATCTGAGGGCAGACTCCTTCACAGACCAATCTGTCCCCTTTCTCTGCGGCCTCATACAAACCTGTAAGAGTCTACAGGAGATACGATGAGTATTTATGTTAATTTTTAGTATCATAAATAAGGTATTATTAGGATTAAAATTTAGGCTTAACAGATTAGTATTATGGAAATATAAGCTGCAGTTTCCCCATAATTTCCACAAATCATTAATTTTTTTTTCCTGATTCAATTTTCATATTTTAGATTATGGCACCATCAGTTCAGTTTAAATGGGTAAAGACAACTGTAGTTGCTGCAGTCATTGAGACCCAACCTGTGTGTGAACACGTGAGCATTTCAATTTCTATCCCCACTGCTCTCAGCTTATGAACAAATTGATTTGATTTCCTCTCCCTCCTCTTCAAGTGGCCGTGCTCCAGGGAGAAATCCTATTGGCTGTTGCCCGACCTGACTGAGAGTCATCTCCCATTGTGAGGTCAGAGGCCCAGCCACAGGGTCACGAGGTCAGGGGCCTGGCCCCACAGCGCAGGGTCTGTAGGATATACAGGTCTCAATGCTCCCCAATGAGAAATACACAACCAGGAAGGAACCACTGGGCTGCACAGTGGGACACTGACGATTGCACTCAGGGCTTGGAGGTGAAGTCCCAAGGGTTCCCATGCAATATATGTGCCCAGTGACTCTGCTTGGGAAGTGAGCCTGCATGTATTTAGGACAGGATCTCTGCAACTGGGATAGATCCTATCATTCAGAAGGTCAAATATCTACTGCATGGGGTGCCTCAGGGAAAGTATTCTGTTGCAGCAGATTCTAGTGGATTGTGCAACCAGGGAATTACACTAAAAGTATAAATACTTTTATGCATTACCTCAGTAAGAAAGGAACAATTCCAGAGGCCAGGAATTTGATGGAGCAGCACAGGCTAGAGTTGCATGTCAGGACCCTGCGGAAACCTGGACATAACAGACTTTGTGGAAATTTCCTGGGGAATTGAAGACTCTGATGGGAGACCCATTATCTGGAACCTCCTAAAGGATCCACTAAAGTACGAACATTTGGAGAGTTTCACTTCTGTAAAGTCAATAGTTGCCCAGGAAATGTTAGACAATGAAGATGTCAACCCAATACCATTTGTATAATCACTTTGGCCACTACCTGCCCTGATGTGTGCTACGCTGGATACATTCCCAACATGCCTTCCCGCCAACACTGACATTTTTTTGAAAGCATTGTGCCAGCCTCACAGACCTACCTCTGCTCAACTCTAGCCTCCAATAAGCAGCCACTGCTGTGAAAATCACAGACTCAGCACACTCCTGTAAAAAATGGGTATGGCTTGACGTCCTCCCAGTACCCCTGAAAAAGGGAAAACTTGTGTTCATCTCAGCTACACTCCCCATTTCTGTTGGGGCTGGAATCAGAATTTCAAGCTAGAAAAGTTGAGCTCACTACTAACATTTTTTATAAAATGAATGGAGTAACAATCACAGTCAGAATATCCAGGCTAGTGTATTAAATGCAGACTCTGTCCTATTATTGTATTATTTACAACTGAACTGCTCAAATGGCACATACCATATGGAACATCTCAAATAAAGAATTGACCAGGTAAATCCTCTTGCATGCTCAAAAAATAACAAATGTGAAAGTTGTTAATTCAGTGTGAACCACATTGCAGTAAATGGACATATAGGGTCCACGCCTAAACTGCTGTGGGTAAATGCATGTCTTCTGGTCTTAACTAAGCAAGGTTATCAGCAACAAAAACAAAGTTGCTGGAAAAGCTCACCAGGTCTGGCAGCATCTGTGAAGGAGAAAACAGAGTTAACGTTTCGTGTCCGGTGACCCTTCCTCAGAACTGAGGAAGGTTATCAGCAGTTAAGCAGAGGGAAGATAGTTTGATATTCTGAGTCATGTTCCTTTTGATATAGTTCTGTTCTATCAATGCTATTTTCCATGATCTAATGGACCTACAATGCATTATGTTATTTAGAGCCATAGAGTCTTAGAGCATGGAACCAGACCCTTCAGTCCAACCAGTTGTTGCCCAACATAATCCCAAACTAAACTAGTCCCACCTGTCTGCTCCCGGCCCATATCCCTCCAAACCTTTCCTATTCATGTATCTATCCAAATGTCTTTTAAACAGTGTAAACATTGTAATTGTACCTGCATCCACCATTTCCTGAAGAAGTTCACTCCACACACGAACCACCCTCTGTAATAAAAAAACATGTTGAGAAGCTTATGGTTGCAGCTCCCTGCCTCACCCCATCCATTTTTTTAAAAATTTGGTTCATGAGTTGTTGGCACCTCTAGCTCAGCCACCATTTATTGCCCATCCCTAATTTCTGTTGAACTGTATCACTTGTTGGACCATTTCAGGGGCTAGTTAAGAGACAACTGCATTACTGTGGGTCTGGAGTCACATATAGGCCAGGTAAGGGAAGTTATTTCCTCATTCCTAAAGGGTATTAGTGGATCAGATGTGTTTTGCAACAATTAACATGTGGTTAGATGGTCACCAGAAAGCCAGCTCTCTATCGCAGGCTTTATTGACCTCAAATTTCACCATCTGCTTTGTGAGATTTGAACCCATTTCCCTAGACGATTGGTCAGGGATTCTGGATCACTAGTCCCGTGACATTACCATGACACCACTGTCCTCCTATGGTAAAAGTGGAAAACACTGAAACTTGATGAGAAAAGGTATAGATTGCATTACCTGAAGAGTACACCTGGAAGGAGCTGAGGATCTCAAAATAATGCTCCACTGTTACAGGAGATGGTCCCTATCTTTGTAGGGACTTGTTCTTAGTCATACAGAATGTAATCAGACCCTTCAGTACAGCCAGTCCACACCAACCATGTTCCCAAACTAACCTAGTCTCACCTGCCTGCATTTTGTCCATTATCCCTTGAAACCTTTCCAATTCATGAACTTATCCAAATGACTTTTAAATGTCATAAATGTACCTGTATCTGCCACTTTCTCTGGCAGTTCATTCCACCCACAAACCACTCTCTGTGTAAAAAAAAAGTTGTCCCTCATGCCCTTTTTAAATCTTTCTCCTCTCACCTTAAAAATATGCCTCCTGGTTTTGAACTCCCCCACCCTTGGGAAAAGACCTTTGTTGTTCATCTTAATTATGCCCCTCATGATTTTATAAACCTCAATATGGTCACTCCTGAACCTCCTACAGTCCAGTTTATATTGATCCTAAGGAGATGATTGAGCAAATGGCTGTTGTTCATTTTTTCAAAAATAAAGGTATTGAAACTGAACAGCAAGGCAAAGTCACCATTGTCCCACTGTCTTGGAGAGAGAGAGACAACTTGTGGTGGTTTAACATTTCAGGAGAGTGGGAGTGGTAACTTCAGCCAATGCAGGAATTAAACCTGTTGACCTCTTTTTTTTTTGCCAACCAGGCTCCATCCAACTGAACTAACCAGTCTCAAACAGTGAAAGAGATTGCCATTTTTCTGTGAAAGGAAATTCTAAGGCTCTTTGAGAATACTTTTCGAATTAAGCAGAAATGATCAGTTGTGACAGTGAGAAACATAGTATTGATGGATGAAGCCCTGACAGTTGAATTGGTTACCACTTCTTTCGCAGAGTTAAATCTTAAGGGACACCAATTAACAAGGAGTTAATCATCACTCTGTCCATGGCTGTGTGGTTCACAGAGAGGAACATGCAGGGTTGGAAAAATATGCTCAATAGAAGAGCTTTCAGCTCTGCAACATGTTTTGGAGAGACACCACGGGTTGCAGTATCATTCATTTTCCAATCATTAATACGGACAGTTGTCATGACAAATTGCATTTTGGGAAGAACCTTGAGGCATCCTTGCAGAGCTATATGCAACCTTGGGAAATTGGCCAGAGAATGCGTGCTCTGGCTTCCAGCCCATAACTACCAAGTACCAATTGGTGAGGCCGTTAATTTGGAGCCTGCTAATCAATTGATTCACTGACCTCACTGAAGCAATGGTTTTATGAATCGCTCATAAACGCAACAAACTATTGCTCCTGTTCTAGCAGGAAATATTTGAACAGTCAGTTAAACTGTTCAGCCGCCTCCTAAATGGTGCATCCTAGTGATATATTTTTTCTGTCAGATGGCGTGAACTCAATTATAACACGCTGTTTATTGACTGCGAGGGTTTCAGCTTTCCCTCAGGACACTGCCTGTCTTTTACCAGGACCTGGAACATGGTTCACTCGCGCCGACTCTTCCCGCTGTCAGGAATAGCAGCTATCATCAGATTGATTGCTCAGGAGACCGCACTATTGAGGGTTCGAGTGGCTGGCAGAGGGAAGGGCTGTGGGCTGACCAGAGTCAGGGACAAGCTGAGAGGCAGAGGCCTGGGCTATGTGTTGCAGGGCAGCGGTGAACGTCCAGCTCACAGCTACTACCATCCAACACCTTGCACTCGTTGGAGGATGCTCAGGTGTGCTGTGGAATCCTGTCTGTGCGTATCCCTGTTCAGACAGAATTTCACATTGGCCCCAGGATCCCGTACCTCCCTCGGCAGCCTGTGCCTCACAGCCTGAGCCAGCTCTGGAATACGGGTTGTATGTCTTTCAGGAAGGCAAAATGGCAGGCTCTATCCAGACTGCTGCTGCACATCATCCACACCTCTACTCCTTCATCCACCGTCTGAACACACCTTGGAGTGCCCATTTGCCGCTGGGTAGTAGGGATCTCCAGTGGAGAGCTCTCTACGCACGAGTCCTCCCCTTTCCCTCTCGGACCTGGGGTGGAGGGTATTGCGTGCAGCAGTTACTGACAACCGCAGATTGTGGCAGTTCACAGACTCCCAGCCCAACTGCTTATTTTGAGGTGCTGTGGAGTCTGTGGGTGTTTACACTCCCTTCTTGGTTATCTGAAAATCCTTTTATTGTGTTTTTGTTTGCACTTCAGCCCCACGCTTCTGATCTTTGGGCACCCAGTGTGGAGGGATGCGGGCAGATCAGAGGAGCTCTTCATGGGCCTGCTCCTGGGCCAGGTCGGGCAGCCGTCCGCACTCAATGTTGTCTCTGCCGCCTGCCTGCCCCTCTCTCACGATTACATTTGGACCTGGGTATTGTTGGAGAAGGAGGATGTGGTGGACTACTTGATTTCCTCCTTCAACTTTATTTTAACTTCGCTCCTACCCTCCCGCATTCACTATTTCATGTAAGCATTGCCCTTATCAGGCTTTGCTCGTTAATACTCACTAGCCACATGGCTGATAAGTTCTTACACAATGTTCATCTTATCTATACCCTTCATGATTTTGCAAATTTTTTACAATGCTGTCTTTCTTCTGTGTCACTATACATGTACACACAGCCATGGGTGTCATGGGGGAAATATAAGCACTACTTCTGGGGCCCCATTGGGTCCAGTGGTATTGTAGGGGTGGAAAAAAAGAATCAGGAGTAAAAGAAAAATAAACAGGAGATTCTAGGGACTGGCTTGGTGCTGGGTGGTCAGAGTCCATGTACTGCGCACATGTAAGTAAAGGGTGACTTGGTGACAGGATACCAGCCTCTGTGCAGTTATTTCACTTACCTAGTCTGAGCTACATGTGATTCCAGACCCACAGCAATGTGGTCGACTATAAAATACCCTCTGAAATGATCCAACAAGTCACTCCGTTCAAGCTCATTCGTGACGTGTAAGAAATATTTATTTTCCGGATACCCACATCACATCATTACAGAATACATCCTCCAGGCCACTGTGGATGCCAGAGTCTGGAATTCAAAACTGAAGATGGTGTTTGAACAACTTAATTGCATTAAAGTCAGGGATTTTTCAAACTTCATTCAATATTAACTAATTTTCGTCTGCCTTCCCAATAACGTCTCTTCTGTTCCTAGTATGCTGCCTCCAATCCCCATTGTGACTTTCCCAGCTTCCCTACCACACCAATTGCCCCTGATTAAAATCCCTTGACTTTCAGTGAGCAGACCCCCATGCTGGGGACTAACTGTCACTCACCCACTGTCTGCTTAGAAAGGCAGCCCTAACTGATGGGAGAATGGGACCCTGAGTGATCTCAGTGCTGTTCCCCACATTATATTCCATCTGTCAGGTTTTTGTTTACATGATAAAGATCTGTGTACATCCTTTTGCAGACTCATTGTGTCATCCTCACCACTTGCCTTCTGACCTATTTTTATGTCATCTGTAAGTCTGGCTACAGTACATTCATTTCCCTCATCGAAGTCCTTCACATACATTGTACCTCTGTCAACACACTGTTAGCTGCATCTCAAATGGATGGGCTAGTTAGACTGAACCTGCAGGAACAAATCATGACCCACACACCGAACAGCAGTGATCAGGAACCCATGATCTTGATAACTCTGAGCAGCTGACTGACTGTGTTGTACATGTGACCCTGTTGTACAGTCCAGCTTAGCAAAAAAAGTCCTACCATCAGTGCTTAGTGCTCAAAAACAAGACAGGCTGCCTGGATTTGTGTCTGCGCTAAAAGGCAAAGCAACACAGCAATGCTGCAAGTCTTTAAGTTCTGAATGAGGCAGCAAAGTGCAAAAAGGCAAGGCTGTGAGCATACATATCAATGCAAAGTAAGGGACTGTTAAGAATAAAGCGAAGGGCCCTGAGGTAAAGCATACTCTGATAAAGGAGATGGGTTCTCTGTCTCTATGCATAATCTGACCAGGCAGCCATATCACAATGTAAGGCGACACGGTGGCACAGTGGTTAGCACTGCTGCCTCACAGCACCAGGGACCTGGGTTCGATTCCAGCCTCGGGCGACTGTCTGTGTGGAGTTTGCACATTCTCCCCGTGTCTGCGTGGGTTTTCTCCGGGTGCTCCGGTTTCCTCCCACAGTCCAAAGATGTGCAGGTTAGGCGGATTGGCCATGCTAAATTGCCCATAGTGTTCAGGGAGGTGATGGGTCATGGGGGGATGCTCTGAGGTTCGGTGTGGACTTGTTGGGCCGAAGGGCCTGTTTCCACACTGTAGGGATTCTAATTCTAATTCTAAGGTATCGATGCACTCCACAGTGCCATATTGAAGAGAACTGAACTCCAAGTGGCTCACAGATGTGCCATGACATTGTGTGTGTCCAACACCAACCTCGGTGGATGAAGATCATAGAATCATAGAATACCTAGTGTGGAAACAGGCCCTTCGGCCCAACAAGTCCACACTGACCCTTGGAGCATCCCGCTATAACCCACACACCCCTGAACACTACAGGCAACTTAGCATGGCCAATCCACCTAGCCTGCACATCTTTGGACTGTGGGAGGAAACTGGAGCACCTGGAGGAAACCCACGCAGACACAGGGAGAATGTGCAAACTTTGCACAGACAGTCACCCGAGGCTGGAATCGAACCCGGGTCCCTGGCACTGTGAGGCTGCAGTGCTAGCCACTGAGCCACTGTGCCACCATGCAGGCAGTCCCCGTCCTTATGATGTAGGAGCAGAACTAGGCCATTCAGCTGTTGCACCATTCACATGACCGTGGCTGATCTGATCATCCTTACCTCCACTTTCTTGCCTTTTCCCCATTACCCTTGATTTGCTTACCGATTAAAAATCAGCCTGTCGTAGCCTTCAATAAACTTAATGACCCAGCATCACAGCACTCTAATGAATTAGACAGAATTACCTCCGAGAGAAGAAATTCCTCTTAATCTCTGACGTGTCTTGTGGCCCCTTGGACTGAGATTAGACGCTCTGTTCCTAGACTCCCCCACAATCTCTCGGCATCTCCCCTGTCAAGTCCCTTAAGAATCTTACATGCTTCAATAAGGTTGCCTCTCATTCTTCTAAACTCCAGTGAGTACAGACTCTCCTCAAAAGACAGTCCCTCCATACCTGGTTCAGCTGATTGAATCTTCTCTGGATTGCCTCCAATCTAGTACATATTTCCTTAGATAAGCTTCCCAAAACTGTTCACAGTATTCTAGCTCTAATCTCACTAATGCTTTTTGGAGTCTAAGCTAGTCTTCTATCTTTTTATACTCCATTCCTTTGAAATAAAGTCCAGCAGTTTGTTTGTCTTCCCCATTACCTGCTGAATTTGGCTGCCAGCTCTGTGATCCATTCACAACAGTCCCCAAATCCCTCTGTGCTGGAGCTTTCTGCAGTCTTTCTCTGTTAAAATCAAACTCAGATCATCTATTTCTCTGCCAAAGTGCACAATGTCATGTCTCCCCACATTATATTCCATCTGTCAACTTTTTGTGTTCATGATAAAGATCTGTGTACATCTGTGCAGACTCATTGTATCATCCTCACCACTTGCCCTCCCACCTATTTTTACATCATTTGACTGTAAATTTGACTGTAGTACATTCACTTCCCTCATCCAAGCCCTTCATACATATTGTCCTCTGTCATCACACTCTGGTTCCTGCCTGTCAGCCAGCTTGGATCCAAGAAGCCATGTTGCCTTATTTCCTATGGGTTCTTACTTTCTTGACCAGTTTGCCATATGGATCTGATCCAAGGCCTTGCTAAGGTCTATGTGGATCACTTCAAATGCATTCACCATATTAACACACATGCTTAGCTCTTCAAATTTGAACAATTGTATCAATCATGACCTTCCCTTAATCAATGTTGACTAACCCTGATTAGCCCGTGCCTCTCCAAGTGCAGATATCCAGTCTCCCTCAAAATGTTCTCTAATAACTTCCCGATCACAGAGGTTAGAGTGACTGGACCGTAATCTCCTGGTCTATCCCTCCCTCCCTTTTTACAAATTGGGCAATGTTTTCTATCCTCAAATCCCCTGGCACCTCACCAGTGGCGGGAGAGAATTTCAAACTTATGGCTAGGGCCCCGATATCTTCTCCCTTGCTTGCCTCAACAGCCTGGGGTACATCTCAGTGGCCTGCAGATTTACCTGCTTTACAGGCTGCTGAACCATTCAGTTTGTGAAGGGACTAGAGTTTGCGATTAGCACCCTAGATGTAATGAACAGTTCAGGTTCTGGGCACCTGAATATGCAGCAGTTTTGATTTTTATAATTAACATTTATTAACAGTCTTGTATATTTTTTCTTTCTTTCGTGGATCTTTGAAGTAAAATTACTCGTATGTTTCAAGAAACAAAATGTGCATTCCTTTCTTCATGCAGTAGGATTTACTGTGAGGTGTCTCCACATAATCTCAGTTGATGAATATTTCCTGGATGTGGCAATGTCAAGCAGGTAGCATAAGCCCAGGATCCCAGCCCCTCTGTGCACAAATTCTTCCCATTTCTTCAGGAGAACTGTTTTACAGTTGGTCTATGAATAAAAAGTCCAATCAAGTTGAGAGAGTGGAATGGGTTTGAGTGGGAGAACATTTTCGTGGCGATGATTCTAATTCAGTTAAGTGTTGTATAGTTGCCTTGCTGTTTCGGTGAATTACAGCAGATCTCCTGCAGCCTAAACAAGACAGTCCTTGCTTGAAATGTTGTTTTCATGCTTGTGAGCAGTAGACAGAGTGCAGTCCATGAACTGATCAATTTTCCCCGCCACAAGGAAGGGCCACAGAGGGTGCCTTCTCCCTATCTCTGGAACATCTGGACAACAAAGACACCTACGTCAGACTCCTGCTCTTTGACTACAGTTCCACCTTCAACACCATCATCCCTTCCAGACTGATATCAAAACTGCGTGATCTTGGCCTTGGCTCCACCCTCTGCAACTGGATCCTCAGCTTTCTGATCCATAGGCCGCAATCCATGAGGATTGGTAACTGCACCTCCTCCAACCATTACACACAACACTGAGAATCATCTTCTGGATGAGCCATGAGGGACTTTATCCAAAGTATTACTAAGATCCATGTAGACAACATCCACTGCTATACCCTCATTGATCACCTTTGTCACCTCCTTGAAAAATTCAATCCAGTTCGCATCGCATGACATGACCTGCCCCACACAAAGCCATGATAACTGTCCCTAATTAGGCCATGCTTTTCTAATTGGTCTTAAATCCTATCCCTAAGAATTCCCTCCAATAGCTTCCCAACCACTGATGAGAGACTTACCAGTTTATAGTTTCCTGCATTATTCTAATTTCACTTCTTGAACAGAGGAACAACATTAGCTACTCGCCAGTCCTCCGGGGTCTCTCTAATGGTTAGCCAGGATACTGAGATCGAAGTAGTTTTCTCACCCTGCACTTGAAGAATTAAAAATAAACCCTCACTCCGCTCCAGGCAAACCCAGCGCCAGTTCCCGCGGTTCCGGGTTTCAAATACGGCGCGTGCGCAGCATCAGACACTCAGCCCCACCGTGAGAGTCAGTTAAGCAGCCGTGCCTCGAGACTGCCCGTCAGCGCTCAGGGTGGGCCTTAGCTCTCTGCCCGGTTTCGATTGGTCAATCTTCTGGTTCCGGCCAACAGGAAGTGTTTTGCTCCGATTTAGAAACCCGGTTAGCACGGACGAGTTCGGCCAAATGGCCTATTTTTGTGCTGTGTGACATCTTAATCACTTTCATCTCATTGATTCTGCCTCTCCCAAGGTCACAGACACTGCCTCCTGTGACCTCCCCGTTAGTATATCTGCGCATTAACAATTTGTTGATTAATATTGAAGGAGATTTCTCACTGGAAGGATTAAGAATAAACTCTCACTCTGCTCCAACCGAAACCATACAAAAGAGAGGAAGAGCTACCGCCTGTCCCACATGTCAGGGTTAAAATAATGAGTGTGCACAGAGCCAGTCTCCAGCCCCATAGGTGTGAAGCTGGAAAAGCACAGCAGGTCAGACAGCATCGGAGGGGGAGGTAAGTCAACGTTTCAGGCGGAAACCCTTCATCAAGACTGAGGGGGGGATGGTGGTGGGGCTGGATGCTGGCGAGTGGAAGGGGATGGTGGTGCTGGTGCTGGGTGCTGGGGACTGGGAGGGGATGGTGGTGCTGGTGCTTGGTGGTATGTGGTGGGGCAGTGGGAGTGGATAGTGGTTGCACTTGGGTGGGGGTGTTAGGTGGAATGATGATGGATGGATGAGGGGGGGTTGTGATTGGTCAGTGGGAAGGGTGGAGTGGATAGATGAGTAAGACGATGGTCAGGAGGGTGGGATGTGGGATGACGCTGGGGGTGGAGGGATTTTGAAGCTGTTGAAGTCAATGTTAAGGCCATTAGGCTGTAAACTCCCACAATGTAATATCAGGTGTTGTTCCTCCAGTTTAAGTTTAAGTTTGGCCTCACTCTGACAGTGGAGGAGGTCAAGGATGGACATGTGGGAGAGGGAATGAAAATGCTGTGGTTGGTTCGCTCGCCAAGCTGGTTTGTTAGTTCACAGACATTTCATTACCTACATCAGTGCAGCTTCTGGTGAAGCGCTGTTGTGTTTTCCCACCTGGTATTTTAAACTCTGGGTCTGTTGGAGTCGCTTACCTCACTTCTGGTTTTTCTTCGCAGTGGTGTATATAATACGGTCTAATTCTATGTGTTTATTGATGGCCTTCTTAGAGAACCAGGCCTCTAGAAATTCCCGTGTGTGCCTCTGTTTGGCCTGTCCTAGGATCTTGACGTCCCAATTCAACTGGTGGTTCTCCTTATCCATGTGAATGGAGATGAGTGAGTATTGGTCATGTCTTTTTGTTGCTGGTTTGTGTTCATGTATTATTATGGGTAGTTTCCTTCCTGTCTGTCCAATGTAATGTTTGTCACAGTCCTTGCATGGGATCTTGTATATCATGTTGGTTCTGTCCATAGTGGGTAAGGGGTCTTTGGTTCAAGTTAGCCGTTGACACAGGGTTGATGTAGGTTTGTATGCCAGTCTGATGCCCAATGGTCTAGGAATCTTGTGGTCAGTTCAGATATGTTCTTCATGTATGGTAACATGACGAGTGTGTCAAAGCGTACTGTTATCTTACTGTTGTCGTTTGTGTGATAGGCATCATCGGTCCCAGCTAGTTTGGCTAGTTTTCCTTGTAGGATTTGACTTTTCCTGGTTCTTGTTATTGACTGACGTGAATGCACATTCTAAGTCTTTGTCCACTCTAGGTTGGTTGCATCTAGGAATTTCTAGAGGCCGCGTTCTCCAACCAAGAAGGCCATCAATAAACATGTAGAATTAGACCTTATATATACCCTACTGCGAAGAAAAACCAGAAATTAGGTAATCCACTCCAATGGATCCCAGAGTTGAAATACCAGGCGGGAAAACACAACAGCGCTTCAGTGGAGGCAGCACTGATGTTTCATTACCCTGCTGGTAACATCGCCTGCAAACTAACAAACCAGCTTGGCAAATGAACCAACCACAGCATCCACAAATCGAGCTACAAATCTACTCAAGAACCTTAGGGGAATTAAAATAGATGGCAACCAGAAGGTCGGGTTGGTTGGTGTGCACAGAGCACATATGCTACGCGAACCAGTCCCTAAGTCTGCATTTGGTCTCCTCTATAATAGACATCCGGACCAACAGATAAGGTTAGATGAAGTGCGGGTGAAACTCTGCCAGATTTGGAAAGATTATTTCGAACCTTGAATGGAGATGAGGGATGGTGTGGGGGCAGGTGCTGCATCTCCTGCAGTTGTTGGGAAAGGTACCAGGTGTGGTGGAGGGTTTGGGGAGGACTGTAGAGCGGATGAGGGAGTCACAGAATGAACAGTCCCTGCAGAAATCGGACAGGGGTGGGGAAGGAAATGTCTTTTTGGTGGTGGGTCTGATTGTAGATGGTGGAAATGTTGGAAGATGTTGTGTTGGATCCAGAGGTTGGTGAGGCGGTACGTGGTCTTAGAACATAGAAGATAGAACTGTACAGCACAGTACAGGCCCTTTGACCCATGGTGTTGTGCCGAACTTTTACCCTAAACCTAAGGTCTATCTAACTTCCAACCCTACCTTACACTATCATCCATATGCCTATCCAATAGCCGTTTAAAAGCCCCTAATGAGGCCGACTCCACTATGGCAATGCATTCCACACCCCTACCACTCTTTGAGTAAAGAACTTACCTCTGACATCTCCCCTATATCTACCTCCACTCACTTTAAAACTATGTCCCCTCGTAATAGCTACCTCCACCCTAGGAAAAAGTCTCTGGCTATCCACTCTATCTATGTCTCTTATCATTTTGTACACCTCTATCAAGTCACCTCTCATCCTTTGTCATTCTAAAGAGAAAAGCCCTGGCTCTCTCAACCTTTCCTCGTAAGACCTTCCCTCCATTCCAGGCAACATCCTAGTAAATCTCCTCTGCACCTTTTCCAACGCTTCCACATCTTTCCTGTAGTGAGGCGACCAGCACTGGACACAATACTCCAGATGTGACCGAGCCAGGGTTTTGTATAGCTGGAGCATAACTTCACAGCTCCTGAACTCAACCCCTCTATTAATGAAAGCTGACACACCATACGCTTTCTTAACAACTCTATCCACCTGGGTGGCAGCTTTCAGGGAACTGTGGACATGAACCCCGAGATCCCTCTGCTCCTCCACACTGCCAAGAATCTTTCCGTTCACTTATTCCATGTTCAGCCTTCCCCCTCCTGACCACCTTCTTACTCATCTATTGGCTCCACCTTCTCACTATAAGCCCCCACCCACCCCAAACCCCTCCTATTTATTTCTGGGAAGTCCCCCTCCCCAATCCTGACGAGGGGTTTCGGCCCGAAACATTGACTTGCCTGCTCCTCGCATGCTGTCTGACCTGCTGCACTTTTCCAGCCTCACATCTATAGGTTCACTCTTCCAGCATTTCCGGTCCTTATTGCCTCCAGTCTCCAGACCCACCTCAGCACAGGAGCTCGCGCACAGTCGGTTAAACGGCCGCGCCTCGAGACTGCGCGTGAGCCCACGGGGCGGGCCTTAACTCTCCATCCAGCTTCGATTGGTCAAGAAGTTGTCAATCCCAAGGTTGGGACCAATAGGAAGTGAGGTCTCGCCCAGAGATCGCAGTCTGGAGGTGAATGTGAACGAAAAGAGAAATCGCTGGAGAAACTCAGCAGGTTTGGTAGCTTCTGTGGAGTTAAAGCACAGGTAACATTTCAGATCCAGTGACCCTTCATCAGAGCTGAGAGTAACTAGGAAAACGTGTAGACAGGGGGTGAGGGCTCTCACTCCTACAATAGTTGTAGATGGAGTCCAGAAAGAGAGAGAAGAGCAGACAGACAAAGGGATGGATAATTGTGAGGCAGGGAGAAAGAAAAGCTGATGATGGGGCTACAGGTGAAAATGGGGTTGGCTGTGCCTGAAGCAGCCCCGTGTCATGACAAGGGCCTGGGCTGTGGGTAAAGAACATGGAAGAAGGTGTTGAGGCTCTAAAATTGTTGAATGCGATACTGAGTCCTGAAGGCTGCAGGGTCCATAAGTGGAAAATAAGTTTGTGTTGTTCTTCCAGTTTGTGCTGAGCCTCGCTGGAGACCTGCAGCAGGCCCCGACCCAAAGATGTTGGGACCAGGGAACACGGTGCTGTGTGGAAATGGCAGGAAACCGGGAAACTTGGGGTCATTTCGACATAACGTAGGTGTCCCGCGAAGTGGTCGCCCGGTCTGTGTCTTGTCTCCCCGATGTAGAGGAGACCACATTCTGAGCAGTGAAAACAGTAACTCAATTGAGTGAAAGTGCAGGAGAAGCAGTGCTTCACCTGGAAGGTATGTCTGGGACCTTGGATAGTGAGGAGGTAAACAGGCAATCTGTGATTGTATGGGAAGGTGCTATAGGAGTTGCTTTGGGAGTGAGGGAGGAGTGGACCAGGGTGTCCCAGAGGGAACGGTCCCTGCACAATGCTGACAAGGGAGGGAAGGGGAATATGTGCCGGTGGTGCCATCCCACTGGAGGTGATGGAAATAGCAGACAATGATCTTTTTGGATGCAGACAGAAAGCATTCTATCTGGATGCATCACAGCTTGGTTTGGCAACTGCTGTTTCCAAGACCGCAAGAAACTGCAGGGTCGTGTACACAGCCCAGTCCATCATGCGAAACAGCCTTCCATCCATTCACTCCATCTATACTTCCTGCTGCCTCAGAAAAGCAACCCCTCTCACCACGGATATGCTGTCTTTTGTCGGGCAGAAGATATAAAAGTTTGTATACAGATATGTACAGATCCAAGAACAGCTTCTTCCCTACTGTTTTTTAGACTTTTGAATGGACTTCTTTAAATTTTAAATTTAATGTCGACCTTGCACTCTGTGCACCCACTCTCTGTAGCTGTAAGATTGTATTCTATTATCTGTAGTGGTACCCTAATACACTTTGTATGATATGACCTGCATATACTGCACCCAAAACTTTTTACTGCACCTTGATACATGTGACAATAAATTGAATCAAAGGTGCTGGTGGGGTGGAAAGTGGAATCCTTGTCTGAGATAAAAAGTGGACATCTTTGACGCCCTTAGACACGTCTTATCCATTTCCCACTTCCCTCAACTTCCCCCTTCTCTTCTCTCCCATAACACTGACAGGATCCCTTTGGTCCTCACTTTCCATCCTACAACATTCTGCATCTAAAAGATCATAAGCTGCCATTTCTGCCACCTGCAATATAGTTGTTCCAAGCCTCTGGAAGAAGAATTCCGACAATTGAAAGACCTGCCCATGGAAATATGATACCAAAGTAAGTGTTGGGTTATACGGAAGCTCACTAAGGGCAATTCCATCAAGCAGACCTTTGTTAGTGGCAGATCTCATCAGGCAGTCCCCAGAGAGCAGTCTTCATTGAGCAGTCCTCACCAGGTAGATGGAAGATAGACTAGAAGAGGAAGACCGAGGGAAGAGTTCCTTACCACCTCGGCAGAGAGTAGGATGCTACCCCCACCACTTTAACAAAATTGAAGCATTTCATGCTGACAGTCTGTTTTTCCTCTGGTACGAGTCACTGATACTAATTGTCACTGTTGTATACTTTCTTTATCTAATTGCGAATCTCAAACCATGAGAAAAATACAAATTGTTGACTGCCTATATCAGGTAACTGTGATTGCAAACGCCAAAGAAAACAACAATAGTGAACAATTAAGAAGAATTGTGTTAGGTGTCAAGTGAGACCTTTCTTGCCATTGAGACCAACAAGTCGCATTTACCAAGCTAATCCTGGAAGCTGAGATGAGATTATAACTAGAAAATGACAAGCGATCTATTAACAGGGATTATTGCTTGTTATGATGTCTTTATTACTTAATCACACCTCATTAATATAAAGCTTTCTATTCTACCACCTGCCAAATAGGAACTAGGTGCTGAAAATTCTCAACACAAAAGTTAATGGGTACCTGCGACACCAGCTCACCACTTGCTCCTCCAGGCATCTATCTTGGAAACCCAACATCAACATGTCAGGACATGCTCTGTGGGCAACAGCCACATGTGCCCTATGTTTATAGACACTGGCACCCAACATTTAGCATCCGACATGTGACCCCAATCTTTCTGCATTGTCAGGGCACAGCAATGGTCTTCTACAACACATGTCTGTACTGCCAGGCTGCTAGGACAATTTGCTCAAAAGAACAGGTACCCAGCTCATAGACGAGACTCGGCTGTATCTCCGGCTGCTCAGTTGAGGTCTTAGTGCTCACTTACTTGTGCCTGTCTGGTGCTTTGCCTTTTTGCACTTTGACCCCTCAGCCAAGCAACTTCAGCGGCAACCATGGGGAGAAATCAGAGCTAATGTTTCAAGTCTGGTGACTCTTCATCAGAATGCCAGACGCACTGCATGTTTTACAGGCAGTTTGATCATGCCTCGAAATCTAACATGAGTCAACCTCAGTCAAGTCTGGGATGACACCCTTCAGTCAAGGTGTACGACAAGTCAAGGGTGGAATCCGATACCTGTCCAGCAGTTTGGATGTGGTCAGACAGCTGGCTGGTCAACGACAGACAAGAATGAGGGAATTGCAACCCTTCAGTGCCAGTCACAGTCTGCCCTCTGGGTCCAGGTGCGCCCTCTCATGGGAACACAGTCGGGGAACTCTGTGTCCAGCTGAGTCTCTCAAGAGAAAACAGCCTGGTCAATCCTGGGGCTCTTTCCACTAAAGGTCAAGAGGTGGTGATCAGGGACTACTGTTACAGGAGGGAACATGGAATTTACTTGTAGGATTGGAGTTAGAAAGCAGGTTGCAGACAGAATTACAAGACTGAAAAAGGACAACTCAATATATAAGGTGGGGAGATGATAGAGAATGGAAAGAAATCATGTGAGTTGACGGTAAAGAGGGGAGGGGGTTATTGATTTAAATAACACCCTGGCTTTCATGGGGAGACAGTGCACTAATAGACCTGACATGCTTTCTTTATATGTCAGGGGTTGGGGGACAGTGGTCAACAGGGCAGACAAAGACTTAGATAGACAGGTTAGTTGGGGATTTGGGGAAATCCAAAGCCTACGCTGTCACGTGGTGGGCTGTAACCAAGACAAAGAGACTGAGTCTCAGACTCCCTGCATATACTCCTAGCTCATCAGCTCTGACAAAGAAATCTTAACCACAGCTGTAACTTTGTATTAGTATAGATTTTCTAATCAACCTGACCAAAAATGTTATTACACACCACTGAAAAAATTAGGACTTGAAAGCACACCTCCTGGTTCAGAGTTAGGGACACTATCACTGTGCCACCAGAGTCCTTGTTGTATTACTTTGTTAGCTCAATTGGCTGGACAGCTGCATTTGTGATACCAACATCACAAATTCAATTCCTGCACCAGCTGGGGTTTCCATGAAGGGTCCACCTTCTCAACTAACATCTTTTATTTCGAAAAGATACTTTACTCATAAAGAATATCTTTATATACATCATCACAACCACACTTCAGTTCTGTACAGTAGCACATCAAGGAAACAATCAAACATTGGAGTTTGACTCTATCCAACAAACAGACCAAAGGCATCTCTTACTTGTGCAAAATTGTATTTACATATAATTGAGGCACTGGGAGGTTTGATAACTGAACAGACACCTATTTAACTTTGGCAGAAAGACCTCCAACAGTGATCTTTCCCCCCTGTGCCTTGGTGGCAGCTGCCCCAAGCTTTACTGCCTCCCTCAGCACGTGTCCTGAAACTTGGAATGTGCCAGTCTGCAACACTCAGTCAAGGCAACTCCTTGTTCTGGAAGACCAACAAGTTTCAGAAAGACCAGACAGCATCTTTCACCGAGTTGATGGCCCTCCACGTGCAGTCGATGTTTGTCTCGACGTGCATCTTGGGGAACAGAACATGAAGCACGGAGTCTGGTGTCATGTGGGCAGCACGATGGCTCACAGTGCCATTACAATTTGGACGGTCTACACCTGGGCAGGACTGGAACCAATGTCCTAGAGGGTGCTTTTGCCAACACTGTTGGGGAGGGTTTAAACTAATGTGGCAGGGGGATGAGAACCAAATGAGGAGGTTAGTGGACAGTAAGGAGGTAGTAACTAAAGCTTGTAAGAAACAAGATAATGAAGTCAGTGTGACTAAGGGGAAGAGTAGGCAGACAGCAGATAATGAACGCAAAGGGACAGGTGGTCTGAGGTGCATTTGTTTTAATGCGAGAATTGTAGTAGGTCAGGCAAATGAACTTATGGCTTGGATTAGTACCTGGGAGTATGATGTTATTGCTATTACTGAGACTTGGTTGAGGGAAGAGCAAGATTGGCAACTAAATATCCCAGAATATAGATGCTTCAGGCGGGATAGAGAGGGAGGTAAAAGGGGTGGAGGAGTTGCATTACTGGTCAAAGATGATATCACAGCTGTGCTGAAGGAGGGCACTATGGAGGACTCGAGCAGTGAGGCAATTTGGGCAGAGGTCCAAAATAGGAAGGGTGCAGTAACAATGTTAGGGCTGTACTACAGGCCTCCCAACAGTGAGCGTGAGATAGAGGTACAAATATGTAGACAGATTATGGAAAGATGTAGGAGCAACAGGGTGGTGGTGATGGAAGATTTTAATTTTCCCAACATTGACTGGGATTGACTTAGTGTTAGGGGTTTAGATGGAGCAGAATTTGTAAGGAGCATCCAGGAGGGTTTTATGGAGCAGTAGGTAAATAGTCCAACTCGGGAAGGGGCCATACTGGACCTGGTGTTGGGGAATGAGCCTGGCCAGGTAGTTGAAGTTTCAGTAAGGGATTACTTTGGGAATAGTGATCACAATTCCGTAAGTTTTAGAATACTCATGGATAAAGATGAGAGTGGTCCTAAAGGAAGAGTGCTAAATTGGGGGAAGGCCAACTATAGCAAAATTTGGCAGGAGCTGGGGAATGTGGATTGGGAGCAGCTGTTTGAGGGTAAATCCACATTTGATATGTGGGAGGCTTTTAAAGAGAGGTTGATGAGAGTGCAGGACAGATATGTCCCTGTGAAAATGAGGGATAGAAAGGGCAGGATTAGGGAACCATGGATGACAGGTAAAATTGTGAGACTAGCAAAGAGGAAAAAGGAAGCATACACAAGGTCTAGGCGACTGAAAACAGATGAAGCTTTGGAAGAATATCGGGAAAGTAGGACCAATCTGAGATGAGGAATTAAGAGGGCTAAAACGGGTCACGAAATATCTTTAGCAAACAGGGTTAAGGAAAATCCCAAAGCCTTTTATTCGTACATAAGGAGCAAGAGGGTAACTGGAGAAAGGGTTGGCCCACTCAAGGGCAAAGGAGGGAAGTTATGTGAGGAGTCAGAGAAAATGAGTGAGATTCTTAATGAGTACTTCCATTCTTCCAGACTCCTGTCTGTCTACCTTGACATCCCTTTGTACATTGTCAGTAGTGTTTTTAATGAGGTCAGTCAGATGGACCTCATCATATGAGTTCCCTGAATGGGGTTGTTAGTCTGGTCCAATCAGGGAGTCCTGGCTGACAGATATAAACAAGACTGTCACAGGTTCTGTTCACTCTGAGAGCTGGCTCAGAAGGAGCTGAATCAGTGTCAAGGACTCTCCATGTGTAAATAAAGAGTGAGTTGGTAATGGGATACTGGCCTCTGGGGGGTTATTTTACTGTCAACCTCATGACAACCCTTTATATGCTCTTAACTGAACCTACATTCCTTTGCACACTGCTTTGCAACCACATAAGAAGGGTCTAGGCCCCAAACGTCAGCCTTCCTGCTCTTCTGATGCTGCTTGGCCTGCTGTGTTCATCCAGCTCTACACCTTGTTATCTTACATTCCTTTGTACTCTTGTAATCAATCTATATCCTTTTGTACATTCTTAACCTACCTACATCCCTTTGAACACTTTTAATAAGCCAATCTCCCTTTATACACAACGGAGTGAAGGATTGGAAGAAAGAGAGAGAGAGGGGGGTAATGAAGGGAGGGAGAGAAAACACTTGGATGAAGAGAGGACCAGCAGACGGGAAGGCGTTTACCTTTTTGTACTGTGGCGGGGGGTCCGACTCAATCACGTTGAAGCCGTTCATAGCTTTGAGGCTGCGCACTATCTCCCGGTTGGTCTTCAGGGGGATGTCTTGGCCACACACGTTGATGAAGTACCTCCAGGGGACAGGGCTCTCCAATAGCTCTTCCATGCAGTTGAGATCTGCCTGAACTCTGGACCAGGCAGCATAGGTGACCGACTCTAGCTTGGCTGCGACAAAGACGTTGTGGAAACACGAAGCGATGACCCGGACGGCCGCATGAAATTGACTCGGGGACTTGCGGTCCACGTGGATGAAGTAGACATTCTGTGGGGCGTAAATTCTTCGTAAAAGCCTCTCGAACATCTCAGTGCTATTGTGGATGACCATGGCGTTAGCCAAGAGGAAGTTTTCTTCCTCAAGGCTGAGGGGGGACAGTGACAGACTTGTGGGCCCTCACAAAGGAATTGCAATTTCGGGTCATGTCCAGATAATCACCTTCAGTAACGGCTTGGCGCTTGAGGGAGACGGTAATGGAATTGAGGAGGGCCTTTTCCACCTCCTGCCTGTCCCCTTGGATGATCTGCCAGCAGGTGGAGTTCTCCTCAACCAGGAGGAGGTGCCCCTGCATTGCACCAGCGCCTAGCTTCACCAGCCCGAGGGACAGCCAGCCCTTTTCACTAAGGGCCAGGAACCAGAGGCACAACAAGATTACGCCAAGCGTGCACAGCGCTGACCTGAGGCACAACCGGCGGGTACAACACCGGCTCAGCTTGGGCATGGCAATTTCCGGAGGGCTGTGTGCCCAACCTTTAGGGAATAGTCAAATGCAGAATAGACGCTCTCTCTCTGCACTGGGCACCCTCTCACCACCGCCCACACCCCAACCCCAAGGTCATGGGGAAGGAAGGCTGCAATTTGCTGGATAGGTCGCACCAGCCAATCCCTTCTCCCGGTTAGATTCGTGTCTTCCGTTCTCCCCGACACTCGACAGCTTCTTCAGACTTTCACTCTCTCTGGAGTTCCCCCTCCTACTCTAACACCTCTCCTGCTCTCACTCAGCCCTCTGTAACTCCTCACCCCTCTCCCCTCTGTAGCCCCTCTCCCCTCTGCAGCCCTTCTCCCCTTTGTAGCCCCTCTCCCCTCTGTAGCCCCTCACCTTTCCGAAACCCTCCTGTCACCCCTCACTCCTCTGTAACCCCTCACCTTTCTGTAACCCCCCTGTAACCCCTTAGCCCTCTGCAACCCCTCTCCTCTCCCCTCAGTAATCCCTCTCCCCTCAGTAACCCCTCTGTAACCTCTCCTCTCCCCTCTGTAAACCCTCTCCCCTCTGTAACCCCTCACCCCTCTCTCCTCTCCGCTCTGTAACCCCTCTCCCACGCTGAAAACCGGCGAATGTTCCGTCGTTTCTCGATCGGAGACCGGGCTTCCCTCGCTGTTGCCTGCCTGCCTGGTTTCTGCTTCGCTCCGGCCGTCCCTGGAACAGCGTTGCCGGGGGAAGTGGAAGTGAGGAACCACGCTGGAATACAGTCAGGATCCGTCAACCTACAACCAGAAAGCACACAGAGCCACCCAACCCAATAAACCACGCCCCAGCCTGTGACAAGATGCCCTTTAAGGAAACTGACATCCAGACCCACAGCAGTGTGGTTGACACATAACGGCCCTTGGGCAATTAGGGATGGCCAATAAATACTGGCCTGGCTAGCGACGCCCACATCCCATGAATTTATTTTTTTAAAAATGCAGCAATAAAAAATCAAATTAAATCAAACTCACCATTAGTCATCTCTTTCTTTCTCTCTCTGCTAAGAAATTGGGAATATAGTGACTTGACCTTTCGTAATGCAGCAATGAATCTGAGCACAGCAAGTTGATATAATCTAAACAAAAATTCCCCTGGCCTAGGGCAGCACAGTGGCACAGAACATGGGTTCGATTCCACCCTCGGGCTCCAGTAACTTTTTGTGAAGTTTGCACGTTCTCCCTCGTGTCTGCATGGGTTTCCCCCACATGCTCCAGTTTCCTCTCACAATCCAAAGATGTAAAGATTAGGTGGCTTGGCTGTGCTTAATTGCTCATAGCGCCTAGTGGTGTGCAGGCTAGGTGGATTAGCCACACACACACATGCAGAGCAGAATGCTCCTGCAGAATTCAGCAATGCTCTACCCCAGGCAACATCCTGGTGAATCTCCTCTGCACCCCCTGCAGAGCAATCACGTCCTTCCTATAATGCGATGACCGTAACTGCACACAGTACTCCAGCTGTGGCCTCACTAAAGTCCTGTGCAGCTCCAACATGACCTCCCTGCTCATGTATTCAATGGCTTTGACCCTTCTTAGACGCCTATCCTGCTGCCTTCATTGATAGCTGGACATACACACCAGGGTTGGTCTGATTCTCTGTGCTTCCTCAGTTCTGAGGAAGGGTCAGCAGACCCGAAACATTAACTCTGTTATTTCCTTCACAGATGCTGCCAGACCTGCTGACCTCTTCCAGCAACTTTGTTTTTGTTGTTGTTGATTGAGACAAGAAAGACTGGCATCAAGAAGGTGACAAACCACTGTCTACCGGCAGTGGGTCAAGAAACTAGTGGGATTGGATAGGAAATGATTGGGAAAATGACTCATAAGTGGAGATGAGAAGCTGTTATTTTCATTCAGCAACATATCAACATCTGCCTTTGTCACAGAGTCACAGAATCATACAGCATGGAAGCAGACCCTTCAATCCAACCAGTCTATGCCAATCATGTTGCCGAACTAAACTAGTCCCACCTGTCTGTGCTTGGCCCATATCCTCCAAGCCTTTCTTATTCATCTATTTACCCAATGTCTTTTAAACATTGTAACTGTACCCACATCCATTACTTCCTCTGGAAGTTCATTCTATCACAAACCACTCTGTGTAATAAAAAAATTGCTCAAGTCTTTAAATCTTTTTCCTTTCACCTTAAAAATATGCTCCCTAATTCTGAACTCCCCTCGCCTAGGGAAAAGAACCCCTCAGTCTCCTAGGCTGCAGTGAAAAGTGCTGGTCACCACACTACCAGAAGGATGTGGATGCTTTGGAATGGATACAGAAAAGGTTTTCCAAGATGTTGCCTGGTATGGTGGATTTTAGCTATGAGAAAAGGTTGATAGACTGGATTTGCTTTCGCTGGAATGCTGGAGGATGAGCGGTGACCTGAAAGAAGTTTATAAGGTTGTGACTGGTATGGACAGAGTGGAAAGTATGAGGCTTTTTCACAGGGTGGAGGGGTCAGTTACTAAGGGACATAGATTCAAGGTGCTGGGTGGGTGGCGGAGTTTAAATGAGATGGGCAAGATATGTTTTTCACAAAAATGATGGTGAGTGCCTGGAATGAGCTGCCAGAGGAGATGGTGGAATCAGACACAATTGCAGCATTCAAGAAGCACCTGGATGAATACACAAATAGGACGGGAATGGAGGGATACGGATCCTGTAAGTTTCTTTTTTCTATTCATTTGTGGGATGTGGGCATCACTGGCTGGCCAGCATTTCTTGCCCATCCCTTTCTGCCCTTGAGAAGGTGGTGGTGAGCTGCCTTCTTGAGCCACTGCAGTCCACCAGCTGTAGGTTGACTCACAATGCCATTAGAGAAGAAATTCCAGGATTTTGACCCAGTGACAGTGAAGGAATGGTGATATATTTCCAAGTCAGGATGGTGAGTGGCTTGGAGGGGAAATTGGACAGGGTGGTGTTCTCACGTCTGCTGCCCTTGTCCTTCTAGATGGAAGTGGTTCATGGGTTTGGAAGGTGCTGTCTGAGGATCTTCAGTGAATTTCTGCAGTGCACTTGTAGATAGTATACACTGCTGCTACTGAGTGTCAGTGGTGGAGGGATGTGGATGTAGTGCCAGTCAAGCGGGCCGCTTTGCCTTGGATGGTGTCAAGCTTCTGAAGTGTTGTTGGGGCTGCACTCATCCAGGCAAGATGGGAGTATTCCATCACACTCCTGACTTGTGGCTTGTAGATGGTGGACAGGCTTTAATGAGTCAGGAGGTGAGTCACTTGCCGCAGAATTCCTCGCTTCTGACCTGCTCTTGGAGCCACTATGTTTATGTGGTGAGTCCAGTTGAGTTTCTGATCAATGATAACCCCCAGGATGTTGAAAGTGGGAGATTCAGTGATGGTGACACCATTGAATGTCAATGGATGATGGCTAGATTGTCTGTTATTGGTGATGTGCATAACCTGGCATTTGTGTGGCACGAATATCGCTTGCCATTTGTCAGCACAAGCCTGGATATTGTCCAGATATTGTTGCACATGAACATGGACTGCTTCAGTGTCTGAGGAGTCACGAATGATGCTGAACATTGTGCAATCATTGGCGAACAATCCCCACTTCTGACCTTATGATGGAGGGAAGGTCATTGATGAAGCAGCCGAGGACATTACCCTGAGGAACTCCTGCAGAGATGTCCTAGAGCTGAGATGATTGGCCTCAAACAACCATGACCATCTTCCTATGTGTTAGGTTTGACTCCAACCACCAGAGAGTTTGCCCCCTCATACCCATTGATTCCAGTTTTGCTGGGGTTCCTTGATGCCACACTCAATCGAATGCAGCCTTGATGTCAAGGGTTGTCAATCTCACCTCACCTCTTGAATTCAGCTCTTTTGTCCATGTTTGAACCAAGTCTGTAATGAGGCCAGGAGCTGAGTGGCCCTGGCGGATCCCAAACTGGGCATCATTAAGCAGGTTATTGCTGAGCAGGTACTGCTTGATAGCACTGTTGATGAAGCCTTGAGGTGAAGACAGTTTCAGTATGAAAGGGCAAAATGTGTTGGGGCAGGCTTGGAGGGTTGATGGACCTGCTCCTGTTCTGCATTGTTCTTTGTATAAAGTCCCCAGCCTATCCAGTCTATTTTTATATCTCAAGCCCTGCATTCCTGACAACATTTCCTGACATTTTTCCCTCCGCACCCTTATCTGCCTTCCGGGGGGACCGCTCTCTCCGTGACTCCCTCGTCCGCTCCACAGTCCCCACTAGCCCCACCACACCCGGCACTTTTTCCTGCAACCACAAGAAGTGCTACACCTGCCCCTACACCTCCGCCCTCACCCCCATCCCAGGCCCCAAGAAAACCTTCCATATTAAACAGATGTTCACCTGCATATCTGCTAATGTGGTATATTGTATCCACTGTTCCCGATGTGGCCTCCTCGACATCAGGGAAACCAAGTGGAGGCTTGGAGACCGCTTTGTGGAACACCTACGCTTGGTTCGTGACAAACGACTGCACCTTCCAGTCACAAACCACTTCAACTCCCCCTCCCACTCCTTGGACGACATGTCCATCCTAGGCCTCTTCCAGTGCCACAACGATGCCACCCGAAGGCTGGAGGAACAGCATCTCATATTTCACTTGGGAACCCTGCAGTCCAATGGTCTCAATATGGACTTCACAAGCTTCAAAATCTCCCCACCCCCGACCTCATCCCAAGACCAGCCCAGCTTGTCTCCACCTCCTTGACCTGTCCGTCTTTTCTCCCACCTATCCGCTCCTCCCACCTCACTGACCAACCCCCAACCCCACTTCCTACCTACTAGCCTTATCCCCGCCTCCTTGACCTGTCTGCCTTCCCTCCCACCCACCCGCCCCTCCCTCCCAACTGGCCAACCCCCATCCTAACTCCCTACCTACACTCACCTTTACTGGCTCCATTCCCACCTCCTTGACCTGTCCGTCTTCTCTCCACCTATCTGCTCCTTTATCCACCTTCCACCATCGCCTACCCCTTTCTCTATTTATTTCAGAGTCCCCCTCCCCTCCCCCATTTCTGAAGACTGGTCCAGACCCGAAACGTCAGCTTTCCTGCTCCCCTGATGCTGCCTGGCCTGCTGTGTTCATCCAGCTCTACACCTTGTTATCATCAACATCCTGGTAAATCTTTTCTGAACCGTCTCCAGTTTAATACTTTTCTTCCTATAATAGGATGACCAGAACTGCAAGCAGTACTCCAGGAGAGGCCTCACCAGCATTCTTACAATCTCAGTATGATGTCCCAACTCTTATCTTCAAAGGTCTGAACAATGAAGGTCATCATACTCCAGCAGGCACTGTTTCACCCTGACTCCCGTTGTCACTCCCCACATCTCGCTGGGACACTGATGTGAAACTTCTTGGCTCTTTGACAGATAGTATCGAGTCTCAATTCCTATTATTCCTATCTATTACCCCAGTGCAGGAATGTAACATGCATTCCCAAAGCAACATCACAATTGCAGACTTGTTTATGAATTTATGCTGAGCAGGCGTCACTGGCTGGGGCAATGTTGTTACCCATCTCCCTAATCCCTCTAATGTAAGTGATAAGGAACTCTCCTCTTTAGCCCCTACTGTCCTTGTGATTTCAGAATCTCCTCAACACAAATGCTTGGCCACGAGGGAGGAAGTTCCAGGACTCTGTCCCAGCAAAACTGAAGGAAACATGAGATAACACAGTGTGGAGCTGGAGGATCACAGCAGGCCAGGCAGCATCAGAGGAGCTGGAAAGTTGACGTTTTGGGTCGGGACCCTTCTTCAGAAGAGGGAGGGGAAAGGAGCTCGGAAATAAATAGAGAGAGGACGGGGAGGGCTGGAGAAGGGAGGTGGGATGATGATAGATGAGTGCAGGTAGGCAGTGGTGGGGATTGGTCAGTGAGGTGGGAGGAGCGGATAGGTGGGAGACAAGATGGACAGGTAGTGCCAGGTCATGGAGGTGGGGATGAGAGGGGGTGTTGGTCACGGGTTCAGGCCAGGGGTGGGGAGATTTTGAAATTGGTAAAGTCCACATTGAGGCCATTGGGCTGTAGGGTCCCAAGGTGGAATATGAGGCACTGCTCCTCCAGTTTGCAGATGGCGTCATTGTGACACTGGAGGAGGCCCAGGATGGACATGTTGCCCATGGAGTGGGAGAGGGTGTTGAAATGGTTCACGACTGGAAGATGTTGTCGTTTGTCATGAACTTTCCTGCTCCTCTGATGCTGCCTGGCCTGCCGTGTTCCTCTAGCTCCACACTGAATTATCTCTGACTCCAGCATTGGCAGTTCTTACTATCTCTGAAGGAAACATGATTAATTTTCAAGTTGGGATCGTGAGTGAATTGGAGGGGGACTCTAGAAGGGGCAGTATTGCCTTATATCTGCTGGCCTTGCCCACGAGATGATATTGGTCGTGAGTTTATAAGGTGCTGTCGATGGAGCTTTGATGAATTACTCCAGTCAATTCAGGGTGCGCACAGACAAATACATAAATCTTCAACACCACAGGTATAACATTTTTTTCTTGCAAACAAGCACAGGATTCATCAGAGAAGGGAAATGCAAATCATTCAAACAAAGTCTTATCAGACAATAACATGAAAGGCCCAATAACCAATGGTGGAGTGATGAGAATCAGGGGATGGTCAAGAGGCTGGAATCACAGGAGGGCAGAGATCACAGAGTGTTAATGAGCATTGATGTTACAGAGATACGGAAGGTGTCAGGGCTGGAGGAGGCGACAAGATATGGAAGGTGCCGGGGCTGGTGGAGGCTACAGAGGTAGGGAGCGGTGTAGGGACTGGAGAAGGTTACAGAGATAGGGAGGTATGTAGGGGCTGGAAGAGGTTTCAGAGATATAAACTTTTCTGAATCCTATCCAGTTTAATAATATCCTTCCTGGAACAGGGTGACCAGAACTGGACACACTACTCCAGAAGAGGTCTCACCAACGTCCTGTACAAACTCAGTATGACATTCTAACTCCTTCACTCAAAGGTCTCAGCAATGAAGGCAAGCATGCTAAGCATCTTAACTCCCCTGTCTACTATGATGCAAACTTCAAAGAATTATGTACCTGAACCCCTAAGTCTCTCAGAGATAGCAGGAACTGCTGACTCTGGAGAATCTGAGATAACAAGGTGTAGAGCTGGATGAACACAGCAGGCCAAGCAGCATCAGAGGAGCAGGAAAGCTGACGTTTCGAGTCTGGACCCTTCTTCAGAAAAAAAAAGGTCTCTCTAAGTCTCTCAGTTCTGCAACACTACCTAAAGGCTCTACTTTTAATTGTATAAGTCTTGTCTTTGTTTGTTTTACCAAAATGCAATACCTCACATTTATCCAAATTAAACTCCACCTGCCACTCCTCGGCCCATTGACCCAATCGATCAAGATCTCTGTAATCTTCGATAACCTTCTTGACTGTCCACTATACTACCAATTTCGATGTCATCCGCAAACGTACGAACCATGCCTTCTATATTTTCATATAAATCATTTATATAAATGATAAACAAAAGTGGACTTAGCACTGATTCCTGTGGAACACAACTGGTCACAGGCCTCCAGTCCAATAAACAACCCTCCACTCTCTTAAACAAAAGACGCAAACAGAAAAAGCCAAGACTCCCCGACACTGCCCCGTCAGACACTCCCAGGACAGAGACGGCACCATGTGAAACACAGAGCAAAACCCACTCTGCTCTTTCAAAACAGAAAATAAAGCTGGCTTGACTTTGTTTATTTGTTTTTGCTTTTACCCAATTGACTCTATCCCCACCAACCTCTTTTGGGCAGGGACCACAAGGGGTCAAAGTAAAAACACATTCAAGCAAAATCAAAGAAAACAAATAAATAAACAAACAAATAAATTACCTCTGCACCGTCCCCATCGAATACTCCTGGGACAGGGACAACAATTGTTTAAAACCCGGAGGAAGTTCCACTGCTCATTACAACTAAAAACAAAATTCCCCTCACACAGCTTACCATCCAGTGCATTGGGGATAGGGACAATACGGGGTTAAAATAAAAGCCCCCTTGGCTCTTTCATAGGACCCAAAATTGTAACAAAGGGAAAATAAAACAGCCTTCTTCCTGGGGCACCAAACTGAAAACAAACACAAACTCAAAAAGCAAAATGGAAACTTATACCACAGAGACAATGAATGAAATCAGAATATTATTATCCAGGTTGATAATGCACTCCAGGCCCTGTGGCACCTAATGGTCTCAAAAAGTCTCGGCTGTGCTAGTTCGCACTGAGTGCCCTTTCTCCAGGACCCCTGAGGGTGGATGTAACGGCGAAAGAGAGGCAGTCAGGAACAACGTGCTCCTCTGCGGCCCACTGCCTGAACCTGTTAATGGCCATCTTGCCCAGGCCCAGGAGCAAAGCCACAAGAAGGCTTATAGATTTGTCCAGCCCTCCCGGCACCGGGTGCACGTAGGTCAGGAGGGTGGGGCTGAAGTGCGGCCAAAATTTTAATAGCAGCCCCTTCAAAAAACTTAAAAAAAAGAGCTGCAGACGAATGCACTCGACCTGTAAGTGGAAGACTGTCTCCTCCAGGCCATAGAATGTACATGTGGACTGTCACTGGCAAACTTACTCATCTGCTGGTTGCATGGGACTGCTGTGCGCAGCACTCTCCACCCGACATCACCGATGTAAGATCGACTGGAGATCTCCGCTGTCAGAGGGCAAAACATCACGCCATGGCATGTCCGGGCAGTGGCTGATGGCACAGTAATGGAGAGTATGCAGCATCCACCTGGACAAATAACACTTCTGTGCCATTCGGAAGGGCACCAGATGCAAATCTCTGAGATGGCTCAGATTGTGGGGCACCACATCATGGGGGAGGGTCCGCGGCACGGGGCTGATGTTGAGTTCCGGACAGACAGGGGTCAGTTCATCCGTAAGCCCACCGCATAACTGAGCCACCAAGTGCATACAAGGTGTTGGGTCCGAGTGCCTTGTCCGTCAAGCTCCGGATGGCTCAGGCCACGAACCGCACGTGGACCGACACCCTCGCAGTCAACTGTGCCAGCGTTATCCAGCCTGGTCCTCTGCCATTCAGTGCGTGCCTGAATGTGGTCAGCCCTGCATCCTGAGCTCTGTCCTCCTTTGGCCAACGCAAACTGCGCTCGAGGACGAACCTGTTCCTGAGCAGTAGCTTCCCGACAAGAGCCGCCACTCCCGCAGTGGGGAGAGCTCCAGCACGAGCCGTCCATGTCCCAGACGATGATAGGTCCAGATAGAAGACAGACAATTCCTGAAAGAAGACCCGAGGCCGGGACCACTCCCCGAACAGGAACTGTGTGTCCAAGCACCTGACGGAAGAAATATATCATTAGGACACACCACTTTGGAGGGGGTTGGACGTAAAGGTATCACCGCTGGATCTGAAGGTGGAAAGTCACTAGCTGGGTGCGAAGGCACACCAGCACCTGACCATCCTCCTCAAGCAGGAGGCTCAGAATCACAACAACAACCCAGTGCTGTCCCAGAAAAACTCGACAAGTTTTTTTGTGGATGGTGGTGACAAAACCAGGGGGAGTGACCAAAGTGACCAGCCGGTACCACAACATGGCAGCCACCAGCTGGTTTATGACCAGCACTCATGCCCTATAGGACAACACTTGGAGCAGTCAAGTTCAGTGTGCTAGCTGCATAGTCACCTTGGTTTCCAACACGTGCTAATTCACCGACCAGGATTCCTCAGTCGGTCAAAGGTGGACTCCCAGATAGACGAGGTAAGTCATACTCCACGTGAAGCACTGGAACTTCTTTGGCAGGGGGCCCATCTGCTACGAACCCACAAGAAGTCCCAAACACTTGCTCCAGTTGATCCTTGCGGAGGATGTCGCAGAGTAGACTTCCTGGCACTCACACATCCTCCACAGGTCAGCTGGGTTTGGGAACAGGAGCTGCACTTGGATGAACTCCGGATCATTTGGGAGACTGAGGGGGTGATAGAGAGGAGTTATAGGGAGGTAGTCACACCTAAGTTATCGGATAAAGGTAGCTGCATGACCGTCAGGTGAGGGAAAGGGAATAGGCAGACAGTGCAGAGATCCCCTTTGGCCGTTCCCCTCAATAGTAAGTATACCGCTTTGGATACTGTTGGCGTACGACCTACCAGGGGAAAGCCATAGCGGCCAGGTCTCTGGCATTGAGCCTGGCTTTATGGCTCAGAAGGGAATGGGGGAGAATAGAACAGAGATAGTGACAGGATATTCAATGGTTCGGGGAACAGACAGGAGATGCTGTGGTACCGAGCAAGATTTCCAGATAGTGTGTTGCCTCCCAGGTGCCAGGGTCAGGGATGTCTCAGATTAAGTCTACAGAATTCTTAAGGGGGCAGATGAGCAGCCAGAAGTCATAGTATACATCGGTAGCAATGACGTAACTAGGAAAAGGGATGAGGACCTGAAAAGTGAATATAGAGAGTTAGGTTGGAAGCTAAAAGGCAGGATGCACAGTGTCGTACTACTGGTGCCACGGGCTAGTGAGGCTAGGAATAGAGAGCGAGTGCAGCTTAACACGTGGCGACAAAGCTGGTGTAGGAGGGAGGGCTTTAGATATGTGGATCATTGGGATATCTTCTGGGGAAGATGGGACCTGTACAAGAGGGATGGGTTGCACCTGAACTGGATGGGCACCGGTATCCTGGGCAGAAGGTTTGCTACAGCTCTTCGGGAGAGTTTAAGCGAGTTTGACAGGGGGATGGGACCAGGTGCTACGGATCAGAGAATGGGGTAGCTGGTGTACAGGCAGATACAGCATGCAGAGAGTCTGTGAGGAAGGATAGACAGTTGATAGGGCAAAGTTGCAGTCAGTGTGATGGATTGAAGTGTGTCTATTTTAACGCAAGAAGTGTCAGGAATAAGGGCGATGAACTGAGAGCATTGATCAGTACTTGGAGCCATGATGTTGTGGCCATTACAGAGACATGGATATCACAGGGACAGAAGTGGTTGTTGGATGTTCCAGGGTTTAGATGTTTTGAAAGAAATAGGGAGGAAGGTAAAAGAGGTGGGGGAGTGGCATTGCTAATCAGGGATGGTATCACAGCTGCAGAAAGGGAGGTCGTGGAGAAGGGTTTCTCCACTGAGTCAGTATGGGTGGAAGTCAGAAACAGGAAAGGAACAGTCACTTTATTGGGAGTTTTCTATAAACGCTCCCCCCCGCCCTCCCCACCCATAGCAACAGAGATACTGAGGAACAGATTGGGAGACAGATTTTGGAAAGGTGCAGAAGTAATAGGGTTGTTGTCATGGGTAACTTCAACTTCCCTAATATCAACTGGAACCTCCTTTGGGCAAATAGTTTGGATGGAGCAGATTTTGTCAGGTGTGTCCCCGAAAGATTCTTGATTCAATATGTAGATCGGCCGTCTAGAGGGGAGGATGTTGGATTTGGCGCTTGGCAACAAACCAGGCCAGGTGTCAGATCTCTTGGTGGGAGAGCATTTCGGTGATAGTGATCACAACTCCCTAACCTTTACTATAGTCATGAAGAGGGATAGGAGCAGATGGTATTGGAAAGTATTTAATTGGGGGAGGGGGAATTACAATGTTATTAGGCAGGAACTGTGGAGCATAAATTGAGAACAGATGTTCTCAAGGAAATGCACGACAGAAATGTGGAGGTTGTTTAGGGAGCAGTTGGTGCAAGTGCTGGATTGGTTTGTCACACTGAGGCAAGGAAGGGGTGGTAAGGTGAAGGAACCTTGGATAACAAGACATGTGGGGCATCTAGTCAAGGGGAAGAAGGAAGCTTACTTAAGGTTGAGGAAGCAAGGCTCGGACAGGGCTCTAGAGGGTTACAAGGTAGCCAGGAAAGAACTGAAGAATAGACTTCGGAGAGCTAGAAGGGGGCATGAAAAAGCCTTGGCAAGTAGGATTAAGGAAAACCCCAAGGCATTCTATACTCATGTGAGGAACAAGAGGATGGCCAGAGTGAGGATCGGGCCAATCAGGGATAGTGGAGGGAACTAGTGCCTAGAGTCGGAGGAGGTAGGGGAGGTCTTTAATGAATACTTTGCTTCAGTATTCACTACTGAGAGGGACCTTGACATTTGTGAGGACAGTGTGAAACAGGATGGTATGTTCGAACAGGTTGATGTGAGGAAGGAGGATGTGCTAGAAATTTTGAAAAACATGAGGATAGATAAGTCCCCTGGGCCAGGCAGGATATACCCAAGGTTACTACGGGGAATGAGGGAAGAGATTGCAGTACCTTTGGCGATGATCTTTGCATCCTCACTGTCCATTGGAGTAGTACCAGATAATTGGAGGGTGGCAAATGTTATTCCCTTGTTCAAGAAAGGGAATAGGGTAACCCTGGTAACTTCTGTGGTGGGCAAATTATTGGAGAGGATTCTGAGAGATAGTATTTATGATTATTTGGAAAAACATAGTTTGTTTAGAGATAGTCAGCATGGCTTTGTGAGAGGCAGGTCATGCCTCACAAGCCTTATTGAATTCTTTGAGGATGTGACAAAACACATTGACGAAGTTGGAGCAGTGGATGCGGTATATATGGATTTTAGCAAGGTATTTGATAAGGGTCCCAATGGAAGTAAGGAGGCATGGGATTCAGGGAAATTTGGCTGTCTGGATACAGAATTGGCTGTCCAATTGGAGCTTGAGGGTGGCAGTAAATGGAAAGTATTCAGCCTGGAGCTCGGTGACCAGTGGTGTTCCACAGGGATCTGTTCTGGGACCTCCGCTGTTGGTGATCTTTATAAATGAATTGGATGAGGAAGTGGAAGGGTGGGCTAGTAAGTTTGCCGATGACACAAAGGTTGGTGGAGTTGTGGACAGCATGGAGGGCTGTTGTAGGTTGCAATGGGACACTGACAGAATGCAGAGTTGGGCAAAGAAGTGGCAGATGGAATTCAACCCAGATAGTGTGAAGTGATTCATTCTGGAAGGTCGAATTTGAATGCAGAATACAGGGTTAATGGCAGGATTCTTGGCAGTATGGAGGAACAGAGGGATCTTGGGGTCCATGTCCACAGATCCCACAAAGTTGCCACCCAAGTTGATAGGGTTGTTTAGAAGGTGTATGGTGTGTCGGCTTTCATTGGCGGGGGATTGAGTTTATGCAAGGTTATGCTGCAGCTCCATAAAACGCTGGTTGGACCATACTTGGAATATTGTGTTCAGTTCTGGTTGCCTCATTATAGGAAGGATGTGGAAGCTTTAGAGAGGGTGCAGTGGAGATTTACCAGGATGCTGCCTGGACTGGAGCGCAGGTCTTATGAGGAAAGGTTGAGGGAGCTAGGACTTTTCTCATTGGAGTGAAGAAGGATGAGAGGTGACTTGATAGAGGTGTACAAGAAGATGAGAGGCATAGATGGAGTGGATAGCCAGAGACTTTTTCCCATTGCGGAAATGACTATCACAAGGGTGATAATTTTAAGGTGATTGGAGGTAGGTATAGGAGAGATGTCAGAGATAAATTCTCTACACAGAGAGTGGTGGGTGCATGGAATGCACTGCCAGCGATTGTAGTAGAGTCAGATACATTAGGGACATTTAAGTGACTCTTGGATAGGCACATGGATGATCATAAAATGTAGGGTTTGCACGTTAGTTTAATCTTAGAGTCGGATAATAGGTCGGCACAACATCGTGGGCCGAAGGGCCTGTACTGTTTTATGTTCTATGTATGAGGAATATGTGGTATATGCTGAAAGAACCACATCCAGCCCTGGCTTGAACAGAACCAAGCCTGACAGCCACTTACACAAGAGGTAAAGAAATGGCTCCACACAGAGAGAGTAAAGCTGGCCAGACAGGGGGTAGCCCTGATATACTCCTCTCCCAAAGTGCAGAGGCGCCGTCAGGGACCCGTTAACCTTCACTAAGCTACTATCCAGGGTGCCCTCAGGGTACCAATCCCCACTACAGTCCCCAGTCAGAACAGGCAGCACCTCAAGGCCTTTCAGTTCTTGTGGCATGGGCAAGACCTCAGTGGCCCACTTCAGCCTCTGAGGTGCCTAGTCCGGTTGTGGTGGACTGTTGGGGTGCGTTCATGTCCCCCCTTCCTGAGATGGGTTTCTGGGGGACTCGACTCCCTCATCTCTGGGGGAAATGTTGCTAATGCTGGACTCCCCGTCACTCCGAGGAGTGGTGCCTTTTCCAGGAGTTGGGGGGAGCAAGAAACACCTCCATCTCTCATGTCCCACTGCTGCTCCCCACAACCATCCAACTTTTTCCTTGTCCCTCACGTTTCAGGGCACGCAGGGGGTCAGGGGCAACTGGGGGCACCACCTGCTCACTCGTGCTTTCATCACTGACGGGCTCCAGGCCGGGGTCCAAATCCCATGCCTTCCTGATGAGCCCAGGACTGCTATCCTTTGCGAGGGACCCCTCCCTAGGATGAGGGCTAATGGTTTTGGTCATCGAGGGAATCCTGTTGGGATCCCAAATGTTTAGTCTTCCTCCGGGCTTTCCTCCCCTGTAGACTCTCTCCTCCCAACTCACTGGTGTCAGTAAACGAGGTGGCTCCCTCCTGCGGGTGCCACGAAGGGAGGGGTGACGGTGCCCACACTGGGTGCTCAGGTGTTGACAGCAACTTTTGAGACACGGCAGTTTCTCTGGAGGTGCCCCACTTCCTTACAGGTTGACACCACATAGCCTCTTCCAACCAGAACATCTGGTATGCAGCACCCTCATGCTCAACCAAGAAAGTGCCCTCCGTAACCTCCTCCCAGGCCAGGCAGATGAAAACCTGTTGCTGGAAGAAGTAGACGTGTCTCAGGCAGGCAGTAATGGCTCCACGCCTGACCTCACCTTCCTGAGCTGGCGGAGACAGGAGAGAAAGAGCTCAGATGGAACAAAGGGTAGGATGTTTGATAAAACTACTCTCTGAGCAACTACCCTCAGGGCGGCACGGTTGCTCAGTGGTTAGCACTGCTGCCTGACAGTGCCAGCGACCCGGGTTCGATTCCACCTTTGGGCAACTGTCTATGTGGAATTTGCACATTCTCCCCGTGTCCGCGTGGGTTTCCTCCGGGTGCTCCGGTTTCCTCCCACAGTCCGAAAATGTGCAGGCTAGGTAGATTGGCCATGCTAAATTACCCGTAGTGTTCAGGGATGTGTAGATTAGGTGGGTTATAGGGGGATAGGTCTGGGTGGGATGTTCTGAGGTTTGGTGTGGACTTGTTGGGCCGAAGGGCCTGTTTCCACACTGTAGGGATTCTATGATTCTATGAGGCAAGAACGTTCCACTGACTCCGCCGGCTCAGTCTTCAGAAGAACACCACCTTCCATGCAGTGACAATGGTGGGGACGCTGACTACCTCTGCCAAGGCTTCTGCATATGCCCCAATGGTCATGTCAGGTGACTGTAACGTTTCATTCTGAGCTGTTTTCTTAAATAAGTAAAGAGTGAAGACATCCACGATGGGGCTTTTTTCTTATTCATTCACGAAGTGAGGGTGTTGCTGGCCAGGCAGCATTTATTGTCCATCCCTAATTGCCCAGAGTGCAGTTAAGAGTGAACCTCATTGCTGTGGGTCTGGAGTCTCATGTAGGTCAGACTTGGTAAGGATGGCAGTTTCCTTCCCAAAGGGCATTAATGAACCAGAGATAACAAGGTGGAGAGCTGGATGAACACAGCAGGCCAAGCAGCATCAGAGGAGTAGGAAGGCTGACGTTTCGGGCCTAGACCCTTCTTCAGAAATGGGGGAGGGGAAGGGGGTTCTGAAATAAATTGTGAGAGAGGGGGAGGCGGATAGAAGATGGATAGAGGAGAAGATAGGTGGAGAGGAGACAGACAGGTCAAAGAGGCGGGGATGGAGCCAGTAGAGGTGAGTGTAGGTGGGGAGGTAGGGAGGGGATAGGTCAGTCCAGGGAGGACAGACAGGTCAAGGGGCGGGATGAGCTTAGTAGGTAGGAGATGGGGGTGGGAGGAAGGACAGGTTAGGGAGGTGGGGACGAGCTGGGCTGGTTTTGGGATGCGGTAGGGGGAGGGGAGATTTTGAAGCTTGTGAAGTCCACATTGATACCATTGGGCTGCAGGGTTCCCAAGTGGAATATGAGATGCTGTTCCTGCAACCTTTGGGTAGCATCGTTGTGGCACTGCAGGAGGCCCAGGATGGACATGTCGTCTGACGAATGGGAGGGGGAGTTGAAATGGTTCGCGACTGGGAGGTGCAGTTGTTTAGTGCATAGGTGTTCTGCAAAGGGGTTTTGGCCAACAATCGACAATGGATTCATGGTCATCATTACACTCTTAACTCCAGATATTTAATTCAAATTCCACCATAGCGGGATTCGAACCCAGGTCCCCAGAACATTATCTGGGTCTCTGGATTAACAGTCCAGTGATAATATCACTAGGCCATTGCCTCCCAGTAGCAGACACAGAGAATGTAACCACCACCACGTAGGAATGACTGGGCCCCACCCCAGATGTTGCTTTAGAGCACCCCCCGCATTGCCATTGCCATTGCCGCCCACCCACAAACCAGGACCACCACAAATCACAGAAAAAGAACCTGACAAAGTTTTGTTCAGCGTCACCAGCCAGCACATTCCCTTAGGCTACCATGTCCCAACCCACAGGTCCCAAACAACAATTCCCCAGAGCTCAAAGGCAAGTCGCTGGTAGATGGTATAAGCCACAGTCTGGAAGTAGTAATGAGGAGAAAGCCCAGTCTCCTAGATCCAGGCCACAGACTCCAGAATACAGTCACTTATAAATAAGTCAGCGTAGCATGGTGGCACAGTGGTTAGTACTGTTGCCTCACAGCACCAGGGACCTTCGGGCGACTGTCTGCGTGGAGTTTGCACGTTCTCCCCATGTCTGTGTGGATTTCCTCCGGGTGCTCCAGTTTCCTTGTCCAAAGATGTGTAGCTGTGTAGACTGGCCATGCTAAGTTGTCCATAGTGTTCAGGTATGTGTAGATTAGGTGGGTTACAGGCAAAGGGGGATGGGTTTGGGTGGACTTGTTGGGCCGAAGGACCTGCTTCCACACTTAAGCCTCTTGAGCCTGCTCATGATCATTGTTTTCAATGTGGGGCCAAGGGTAGGGCTGAGGTCACAGCATCAGCAGCATCAAGCCACATGTGAGGGCCCAGGGCACGGTCCAGGTCACAGAACCAGCAGCACCAGGCCACAGGTGGGACCCCAGTCACAGAACCAGTAGCACCAGGCCACAGGTGAGACCCAGGTCACAGAACCAGTAGCACCAGGCCACAGATGGGGCCCAGGCAGCAGCAGCAGCAGAACCAGGAGGAGCAGCAGGATCACAAGGTAGCAATGAAAGTCTCTGTCACCAGGAATTCTACTCTGTACACTGGCCAGCCAGCTCCCAGCCAATCTCTAGAATCAGGAGAGTTTCTGAATCTCCTGGTTTTTTCCATTCGCAATCCCCACACTACCACTACACAGCAGTAGTGTTCATATTTTCCCCACAACAACTGTGATGTGTGTGTATATGTGCAGGGACTCAGCAGAGACACCATTGCGTAAAGAATATTATTCAATATTTCCACCGCCAGGAATATACCCATGTGGCCAGTGAACCAGTAACAAGCAAAACCCAATAAGGGCAATGGCTTACATGAAAATAAAGTGAAGGGGGAGGGTAGGGATTATATCAAAATAGAGTTGGAGGGGAAAATAAAGCACTCCACAGCCCGCAGTGACCACCTCTCCCTAAAGACATTGAGAGTATTGGTCGACACTCTGTGCTCCTTTTCCAAAGACAACTGGCCTCAAACATAACTGCGGAAGACGGTCAGACAGTCGGCAGAGACAATGCCTCCGTGGCCCACTGCCCGGACGTGTTTATAGCGAGCCTGGCCAGGCCCAACAGCCCATGAGGAGCTCCATGGATCTGTCCACATCCCTGTGCACTGGATGCCCAAAGATCAGGAGCGTGCGGCTGAAGTGTAACCAAAAAAATTACAAAAAGGCTTTTCAGGTAACTAAAAAAGAGATTGAAAATGCCCACAACCAATATATACATGGTCCACAGACTCCACAGCGCCTCAGTTGGACTGGGAGTCCATGAACCACCACAATCTGTGGTTGTAAGGGACTACTGTGTGTAACACCCTTCATCCCAAGTCCCTGAGGGAAAGAGGGAGGACTCCCACATAGACAGCCCTCCACTGGGCATCTCCACCACCCGGCTTCTACCACCTCCTCTGGCTGCAAATTCCAGCCACTTACCACCCTCTGTGTAAGAATATTACCTGTCACATCTCCTCTAAACTTGCCCCTTTCATATCTTAAACCTATATCCCCTCATAATTGGCATTTCTACACTTGGGAAAAAAAAGATTCCACCTATCCATTCTATGCATGCCTGTCATAATTCTGTAAACATCTATCAGGTCACCCCTCAGCCTCAACATTCAAGTCAAAACAATGACTTTTTAAATTGTCCACCACCATTCATGACGGGAGTTTGCAGGACTGCAGAGCTTATGTCTGATCCATAGGTTGTGGAATCACTTAGCCCTGTATATCCATTGCTTCTTATGCTTTCTGGCAGGCAAGCATTTCTGTGTTGTAGCTTCATCAGGTTGACACCTTACTTTTAGATATGCTTGGTGAATGCCCTCCTGCACTCTTCATTTAACAAGGCTTGATCCAGGTTTGATCCCTGGTTCTATGTTGTAATATTCACATTCATCTGCTGCCCCTGCCCTTCTATTTGTTAGATGTCATGTGTTTGGATGTACTTCCTTTAGTCTCTCTCATGTGTACAGACATGCAAGCACAGTCTCTCTTGAGCATGCGCGCACACACGCACAGTCTCTCTTGCACGCACACACTCACGCACAGTCTCTCTCGCACGTACACATGCACAGTCTCTTGCACACACACACACATGCAGTCTCTCACACACATGAACTGTCTCTCTCACATAAGCACAGTCTCTCTCAGACACACACACAGGCTCTCGCACGCACGCACACATGCGCACAGTCTCTCATGCACACACGCGCACACCGGCACAGTGTCTCGCACGCACACGCAGACACATACACAGTCTCTTGCACGCATGCACATACACGCACAGTCTCTCACACGCATGCACGCACAGTCTCTCATGCGCACATGCACACACACGCACAGTGTCTCACACACACGCACGGTCTCTCTCACACATGTACAGTCTCCCTCACACACGCATACACACACACAGTCTCTCGCAAGCACGCACACACACATTCTCACGTGTGCATGGTCTCTCACTCACACATGCACAATCTCCCTCACACATGGGCAATGTCTCACTCACACACACACACAAGGGCAAGGTCTCACTCATACACACACACACGTGCGCACGCGCGCGTGCAAGGTGTCACTCACCCACACAAGCGCATGCAAAGTCTCACTTGCACACACAAAAGTGCGCGCAATGTCTCATTCGCACACACACAAGCACGCATGGTCTCACTTGCACACACATGCACGCTCAAGGTCTCCCTTGCACATGCACATACTCAAGGTCTCCCTTCCACACACACACGCTCAAGGTCTCCCTCATACATGCATGCGCGTGCGCTCAAGGTCTCACTTGCACACACACGTGCACACGCAAGGTCGCACTCGCGCGCACACACACGTGCGGACAAGGTCTCCCTTGCACACATACACAAATGCGCAACGTCTCATTCACACACACACAAGCGCGCAAGGTCTCACTCACACACACGTGCACACAATGTCTCCCTCACACATACACACACAATGCACTCACACACAAAGCCCGCGTGCTCAAGGTCTCACTCGCACACATATACGCGCGTGCACAAGGTCTCACTCTCACACACGTGCGCGCAAGGTCTCTCTCGCACACACGCGCGCACGCAAGATCTCACTCGCACACGCGCGCACGCACGGTCGCACTCGCACATATACGCGCAAGTCTCGCGCGCACACACGCACGCGTGCGCGCAAGGTCTCCCTCGCACAGAGATAGTAGGAACTGCAGATGCTGGAGAATCTGAGATAACAAGGTGTAGGGCTGGATGAAGACAGCAGGCCAAGCAGCATCAGAGGAGCAGGAAGGCTGACGTTTTGGGCCTTCGACAAGTTGCCCCTACCCGGCCACAGCACATGACACAGGGGCCGGAGATGGTCAGAGTGAAATCACTGTGAATGAAATGAGAGCATTAAAAAAAAAACTGGCCTTTTGGGGCTGAGAGATGAATTACTTAATTCAATTTCCCTGATGAATGTTCTTTCTTTCAGAGTTTTGTTTAGTGGAGTCTCTCCTAGTGTCGGGTCTACAATGTATTTGATGAGCGTGGGAGGGCGACACAGTGTTCGGTTCCAAACAACAACTCAGCCCCTGATGGATTATACAGTGACTCTTGATGCTGATACTATCGTTACCACAGAGGAATAGTCTCAGCACTGATCAATCTCTGTCCCAGGTCCTAACATAAACTGAGTTATCACTGAGGTGTCATGTTAAGAAGTCTACAGTTGTTTGTTTTAAAAAATAATTAGCAGAATATTACACACAAACAAAACTTTATTACACAAACAACCACATGTTTTTTGACAAAATTGAACGTAGCTTTATAAACAATTGAATACAGCTAATCATAATAAATAATTAATAACAAACAGGCTTACTATACATTTGAACAGATTGCAGAGCAGTGAGTACAGACTTTGTGACGTCTTGTTGCAGCTGTACAAGTTGTTGTTGAGGCCACTTTTGGAGTACTGCGTGCAGTTCCGGTTGCCCTACAACCGAAAGGATATTATTAAACTAGAAAGAGTGCAGAACAGATTTACGACGATGCCTCCTGAATTGGAAGGTTTGAGTTATAAGGAGAGGTTGGATAGGCTGGGGCATTTTTTTTCCCCTGGAGAATAGGAGACTAAGGAGTGACCTTTTCAGCGTCTATAAAATCATGAGAGGCATAGATAAGGTGGATAGCAACAGATTTTCCCCATGGTAAGGGAGTCAAAAACTAGAGGGCATAGGCCATGCTGTAGACCTCAATGACTCTATAAAAGCTTCACAGTCACAGCTATATTTCCCTCTGCTCGATAATGAATATCACGTACATACAGGCTCACCAGCTGCTACTGAAATTTTCCACCAAATCTTGTTGAAACAAGGAATACTCCACATCGCTTCCATTTTATTTCAGAATTCCAGGAATTGTTTTTCTGGAGTCAATGTAATATCTTGTGCGTTTCACTTTATCTTTTATGGAGGTGAGAAAAATACAACTCATGCTAAGATAGAGCCCACACAGCAGGCAAATTCTCCATCCTTTGATTACACAAATATTCGTAAACCAGCCCTGCATTCTCTCAATGATCGAAGCTGCTTCTTTCCATCAGAACTGAACAGATTCCTCCATAATCTAAGAAACAGATAAACAATTAATAGCCAACCAATAAAGTTAAAATTACAGAATCATTTAATTATCCAACTGCAATTTTGAAATCGACATGTAAGTGGCTATACAATTACAAAGGGGTGTAAGGAGGGTTTGGGGAGAGAATCTAAAGAGCTGCCACACACACAGACAGTGTTATAAGAAACTAAGGTATCGATATTAGGAGAATGATGTAAGTTGGGCGTATACTGGACTGGTGGAATCTCACTGGACTTGTAATGCAATGACCTAGGGTACAAATACAAGTAACTGACAGAATTTAATCTCAAATAATTAATCCATCTGGAATTGAAAGGTAGTTTCATAGTCACCATTGCAGAAACTATCATCAATTGCTGTAAATACGTATCTGCTTCATTCATGTCCTTCACAGAAGGGAATCTGAAAATCTTACCTGCTCTGGCCCGGAAGTGTTTTCAGAAAATATTAAGTGATTCTGAATGATATATAATGTATGGTTAAAGATATATGGTTCGGACATGAATATGGAATGAAAACGGGATGACTATCTGGTTTCAACTTCAGCATTGAAATTGACAACATACACAGTCAACACGGTAAAGCACTTCTTCCTAATGTTTGGCATCAAGGCAAATATGGACAAGGTATTTATTTTTTGCTGATTTCTACCATTGTTGGTAAATTAAATATGGATTTGGCCTTTGAACACCATCTCAAAGAAGTGCTTCCAGTGGCAAAGACAGAGAATAGAGTCTGACTGGGGAACATAAGATTCTTAGTAGCAACGTGAGGGAACAAATTTCTCAACCTGAGGACCTTCTCAACTAGACTAGCCCCGAAGCTAGTGTGAAGGGAACCAATAAGACAGAACAAATTATTTCATGTTAATGAGAAGGGGATCGCAGAGGACACAGTGCTCAACAGGAGGAAGAGGATCCAGAGGGCAGTAGTAAGAAGTGACTGAAGAAAATTCTGGGAGAAGTTACCGCCATAACACAGAAGGAGATCGCAGAGATCAAAGAATAGGTGGATAAACCTCTGGAAAGGAAGGGTGAACAGCATTGTCTGTGATTCACGTGGGAACCAATAATCAACAAGTTTCAGACAGATCAAACAGCATCTTTCACTGAGTTGATGGTCTTCCAGGCGCAGTTGATGTTTGTCTCTGTGTGTGTCCCAGGGAACAGACTGTAGAGCACAGAGTCCTGCGTCACGAAGCTGCTCAAGACGAATCTCAACAAAACACACTGTATCTTTCTCCAGACTTACTTTGCAAAGGCACATTCCAGTAGGAGATGTGTAACAGTCTCTACCCCATCCCTCAGCCCCTTTGAGGGTAGCATATGGTGGTGCAGAGGCAGAGAGAGAGAGAAAGACAGAGAGGGAGAAAGAGACAGACAGAAAGAGAGACAGACAGAGACAGAGAGAAAGAGAATTCAATGACAGGAGCAGGGATGTATAGTAGCGTATGTGCAGGGCCTTGGTGAGACCACACCTGAAGTATTGTGCACAGTTTTTGTCCCTCATCTGAGGAAGGACATTCTTGCCATAGAGGGAGTGCAATAAAGGTTTCCCAGACTGATTCCAGGGATGGCAGGACTGATGAATGAAGAGAGACTGGATTGGTTAAGACTATTTTCACTGGAAGTTAGAATAATGAGGGGCACCTCACAGAAACCTACAAAATTCTAACATGATCACTCAGGGTAAACACAGGAAGGATATTCCCAAAGAGGTCAATGTCTAAGGATATGGGGTAGGCCATTTAGAGCTGGGACGTGGTTAAATTTCTTCACTCAGGAAACGGTGAGCCTGTAGAATTCCTTGCCACAGAGTGTGTGTGGAGGCCAAACACTGAATGTTTGAAGAAAAAGAGTTAAATATAGTTCCTGAAAAGAATAGAAATCGCTGAAAACTCAGCAGGTCTGTGGAGAGAGACACAGTGTCAGTTCTAAAAGAAGGGTCACTGGACTCGAAAATGTTAACTCCATTTTCTCTCCACAGATGCTGTCAGGCCTGCTGAGTTTCCTCAGCAAGTCGGTTTCTGTTTCAGATTTCTAGTATCTGCATTTCTGTGCTTTCGTACATCATGTTGCGACTGTACAGAACATTGATTAGGCCACTTTTGAAATACTGAATGCAATTCTGGTCTCCCTGCTATAAGAAGGATGTTGTGAAACTTGAAAGGGCTCAGAAAAGATTTACAAGATGCTGCCAGGGTTGGAGGGCTTGAGCTACAGAAAGAGGCTGAATAGGCTGGGGCTATTTTTATTGGAATGTCGGAGACTGAAGGTGACCTTATAGAGGCTTATAAAATCATGAGGGACATTGATACAGTGAATAGCCAAGGTCTTTTTCTGGGATGGAGGAGTCCAAAACTAGAGGGCCTAGATTTAAGATGAGAGGTGAAAGATTTAAAGGGACCTAAGGGGCAACCTGTTCATGCAGAAGGAGGTGCACATATGGAATGAGCTGCCAGAGGAAGTGGTGGAGGCTGGTACAATTACAATATTTAAAAGGCATCTGGATGTGTACATGAATAGGAAGGGTTTGGAGGGATATGGGCCAAATGCTGGCAAATAGGATAAGATTAATTTAGGATATCTGGTCAGCACGGACGAGTTGGACCAAAGGATCTGTTTCATGCTGTACAACTCTATGACTTGAGTTAGATATAGTTCTTAGGGCTAAAAGGGTCAAAGGGTATTGGGGAGAAGACAGGAACAGGTCTCAGAGTCACCCATGATATATTTAATGGCAGTTCAGGCTCAATGGGCTAAATGGCCTATTACTGCTCCTATTTTCTGTGTTTCGATTAATTATGTTGAGCAGGCCTGAAGAACTTGCTGTGGACATGACATAAGGCAATTATTGTCTAGAATAAGATTGAAATGTTTAACACTTGAACATTAGCATAAGCACTCACTGAATCAGCTCCAAATTCTTGCAGTTGATGATGAAGTTTCTCATAGTGGGAATACAATCATCTGTGAATTTATTTCCATCCAGGTATAGCATTGACAATGATTGGCTCACACTAAAGGCCACCCTCAGGTCTTCAATGCAAGCAAATGTCAGATTGTTATCCTGCAAACTAAAGGTTAATAATTAAAATCAGTTTTCAAAACGGCTCAGAAAGGTAAAAAAAAGGTAAGGAAGAGCAATACACATATGAGCACAAGAAAAGGAGAAGTCTTTTGAACCATCAGCTTCCTTTCCAATTTATTTGACTCAGTAATGACTAATAATCGATTCAATCCAATGTTTTTAGTCCTTAATACTATTAGAGCCTTAACTGAAATGTACTACTCTTCATTTTGAAAAGAAAATGTTTTACCACAGCCTCATAGAATCAAAGAAGGCACAATGCAGGAAGAGGTCATTCGAGTCTCTCAATGAGTTAAGTTACTTACTGCCATTCTCCAGCTTTTATCCCGTATCCCTATGCTTTGTGCCTTTCCATGTCAAAGTTTACTTCCTCTGTGAACACTGTCCCAACTGAACCTGTCTCTGCTATTACCTCAGGCAGCACATTCCAGACCTTCACCAGTCACTGTGCAGAAAAGATGATTTCATATCGCTCTTGCTTCTTTTGGCAATTACTTGAAATTTTGTGCTCTCATGCTTGATCATTTCATGGCTGGGAACAGTTTATTGCTACCTGATTTGATTTTAATTTGATTTTATTTCTTGTAGTCACATGCACCTAAGAACAAAGCTTTTCACTGCATTGCGAGCAGTACAGGCAGATCAAAACAAACAAGGACATAGAGATCACATGGTGCTTAGACAGAGTGAGGCATACAGGTTACAACTACACAGAAGGTACACGAGGCAGAATCAACATTATTTGAAGCTAAAGAGTCCATTCATCAGTCTAATCATGGCGAGGAAGAAGCTGTTCTTGAACCTGTAGGTGCATGTGTTCAAACTTCTGTATCTTCTGCCTGATGGAAGAGGTTGTAGGAGAGCATTACCGGGCGGGCGTGATCTGTGATGATGTTGGCAGCACTTCCGCGGCAACAAGAAATGTAAATGCAGCCCATGGATGGAAGGTTGGCTTCCGTGATGGTCTGAGCTGTGCACACAAATTTCTGTAGTTTTTTACGCTCCTGGGCACAACAGTTGCCATACCAGGCTGTTATGCACCTGGACAGTATGCTTTCTATGGTGCATCTGCAGAAGTTGGTGTGGGACCTTTTGGCTGAATTTCCTGAGCCGCCTGAGGAAGAAGAGACGTTATTGTGCCTTCTTGACTGTCGCATTTACGTGGGAAGTCCAGGAGAGGTCGTCAGTTACATCGTTCCTAGGAACTTGACGCTCTCGACCCTCTCCACCTCAGCTCCGTTGATGTAGATGGGGGCATGTTCTCCTTTCATCCTAAAGTCAATGATCAGTTCTTTTGTTTTGCTGACATTGAGAGACAGGTTGTTATCATGGCACCATGACACCTCTATCTCCTTTCTGTATCTGGACTCATTGTTGTTTGATATCTGTCTGACTACAGTGGTGTCATCAGCAAACTTGTAGATGGCGTTTGTTTGGAATTTGGCTACACAGAAAGTAGGGTGTACAGGAAGTACAGAGAATGAGAATGCATCCTGTGGGGGTCCAGTATTGAGGATTATCATGGAGGAGGGGCAATTGTCTATCTTCACTGATTGTGGTCTGTGGGTCAGGAAGCTGAGGCTCCAGTTACAGAGGGTGGAGGTGAGACCTAGGTCCTGGAGTTTTGAGATTAGTCTGGAGGAGATTATGGTGTTGAAGGCAGCGTTGTAGTTGATGAGTAGGAGTCTTATGTAGGTGCCCTTATTATCCAGATGTTTCCTCTGTCGTTACAATTTATAATACTTCAATCAAATTTTGTCACAGCTTCCTTTCTTTAAGGGAGATACATCAAATTTTTGGAATCCACCTTCATAACTACGTTCATGATACCTGAAATCCTTTTAATGAATTGTTTCTTTCCTCTTTCCAATGCTCTGTAACTCTCCAAAAGTGCCATGACAGCATGGGATGTAAATACATCAGCTTAGGCCAAGTTTTTTTAATTGAACAAACAAATTAAACATAACCATTTTTCTTTATTTTCTGATTCTTAACAACTTTTATTGTTGAGAACCCCAAATAACATTCTAGGTTGAAGAAGTGTGGCCTGAACTGGCTCCCGAACAAATGGCTTACTGTAACTTTAAAATAATGTTCTTTTCTCAATCTTCTATCTAGCTACTCTGTCCCATCATTCAGCATTTTAAACCTCTCCATTGGTTGTCACATGACCATATTTTCCACTAAAAGAAATCATAAATGTTTCTGAAAAATGTGCCCTATTAAGTTTCTGATTCAACTTCTCCCTACTATCTTTCTGTTGAAATGTTGTTGCAGTCTAATATTTACTTGTGCAGAACAGAACAGAGTACTCCAGGTGCAGTCTAGCAAGATACATTACCACTGCAGCATTAATTCCATTCACATTACTGCACTGACAAATGAAAAGAGAATAATTGAAAAATAAATCAACAGATATATATATTCAACAATGGTAACGTCAAAGACGAAGCAAATTCTTGACTTGCTAAAATTAATTCCGCACAAAATTTAGGGTTAACATTGGGAAGATTACTTACTCCAGTCTCTTTGTTTTGCATTCTGGGTGCACCAATGATGCAGACAAAATGCTGATTCCGGTATCTCCTATGCTGTTGTCATTCAGCCTAATGGCCAAGAAAAAAATAAACAAATAAGGAGTGGAAAATCTCTTTGATTCAAAAAAAATCTACTTCGCCTTGCAGAAACCTACCCATTGTTTCTCATTGTTTTATCTGCCCATGCTTCAATGGGCCAGAGTTGTGCAAAATTAGGAAATAGATTGAAATCTTGAATAAGGCACAATGGTTCTCATTAAATTACTTGGTGTCCAGTGAACGCAGATTTCAAACAATGGATTCAATAAGAAAAATTAGAGATATACAGCTTTTATTAGATATTTTACTCAGCAAGTTGCTGTTACTCATATTCACTGACTGAAAGGCTATTGACAGTACAATCCAGCAAAACTCTGAAAAGAAGAATTTGATATATTCCTGAAGGAGAAAACATATGATGGTTTTGAGGGAAGAGGAGACGAACAGGATGAAGTGTGTAGGTCATTTAAGGCGCCAGAACAGACACAATTGGTCAGATGGCCTTATTATGTACTGCCCATTCTATGACCTGTAAATAGAATATTTATTTTAACCAAAAACTGGACACAGGTTAGTGTTAGGCAGGAAAGTGATTATCTTATATCCAATATTGTTTTTACATTTGTACATTATATTTAATTGAACTCTTAGATTTTTCCCCAGCAGTCATGTAAAGTACGTGGTGATGAGCTGCCCAATCTCCCTGCTGCTTAGATAAATGGTGAATTCTGTGCTACCACATAAAGCTAAGCATGCCTCCTGTAAGTCATAGACTGTTGGACCTCTATTCCAAACCCAACCTGACCCTCACCCTTAACAGTTCAGATACATGAACAGCAGCCTTACTGCATT
>NC_063379.1:6419060-6461956 GCF_021869965.1 Rhincodon typus | reverse complement strand
TTCATCCAGCTCTACACCTTGTTATCTCAGATTCTCCAGCATCTGCAGTTCCTACTATCTCTGAAACAATGTCAGATTAGCTTTGGTTTGCAGAATTAAACTACAAGTGTGATGTTCATCCCTGCAATGACACACAATTTGGTGATAGAGGTTGGCTTCAACTGTTTGATCCTCCACCAGCCAATTGTGTTTAGTCACACACCAGGTCTGCTCATTTAATTGAGGGCATCTTAAGACTAGGGTCAGAACCTTTGCTGATTTTTCTTTCTATTTAATTTATTAATCCATTTTGGTTTGTAGTTGTGAAATGCAATGAGCTAATGATGATCTTTGGACTGTGAACCGCAGCTTGTGTTTAAAAAACAGAACACACAAGCTGTTAGTTTGTTTGTGAGGCCAGGCTTCGAGGTTAATTGCAGGTTGGTTCTTGATCAAGAGCATTCCACAGACTCTTCCTGAAAGTGGGAGAGCAGCACGTTTAACCAGATAAAAATGTTTGTTAACTAGTGAGATCAGTACCTGAAAATTGGTGCGAACAAGCCTAGGAGAGAAAGTGATGGTCAAACAAAGGGATAGATCAGAGTTTGAACTAATTTCTAGGACTGTATTTTTGAGAGAATGAGTTTGGCTATTGATCTAACAGCATGAAGATTTGAATGTTCCCTCTCATTATCAATAATGGAATGTCACAGAATAGGAACTATGGTCTAACTATTACTGACTTCCTCAGAGTGAATTCAAAGGTGGCACAGATCAATATCTTCAGAAAATCAATCAAGAAACCATCAAATATGACTATACAACAAGACATGAAAACCACTTAATCTGGCCAATTTTGCTATTTTCTTTTATTTATCCTTTAACTGTGTTTGTTTGTCAGTCTGTCTTTTGTGTGACTGGCGCTGAAAACAAGGTTATTGGTTTTAAAACAAAGACATAAATTATTTCATTGTTTGCTTTTGCTCTGCTGTATTGTTAATAAATTGCTTTTTTTGTTGAAGCTACAAACCTGGCATGTAGAATTCATTATCTGCAGAGTCTGGGATTATTTATACAAAAGTCTGGTTAGGAATCATTGGGGTCAAATGTGAGCGACTTTGAAGATTTTAATTTTACTCTGTTGTGAATACAGAGGAACAGTGATTTAGTTTGGTTATTTGTCTCCCTGTCGTAACACCAGTTAAAGACTCTCCTAGCCTCTACGTGGTTTTGAGTGTCTTGCAGTGTGAGACAAATTAAGTTAGCCTGGTGCTTTTCTTTGTTATAGTTACAGCACTCAGTAGCAAGGTCAGTGTGGTAATAATGTTGAAAATAAATAAAAAGGATGGAAAACTCCTTGACTCACAAAAATAAAACAAGTAGAAATTTGTGACTTAGCTACTGTAGTTACGAGTGACCTGGTGGCTCAGTGGATAGCATTGCTGCCTCACAGCGGGGACCTGGGTTCAATTCCAGCCTTGGGTGACTGTCAGTGCGGAGTTTGCACATTGTCCCCGTGCCTGCATGAGTTTTTCTCTGGGTTTTCTCTGTCCTCCGACAGTCCAAAGATGTGCAGGCGAGGGTGGATTGTCTGTGCTAAATTGCCCCATAGTGTCCAGGGATGTGCAGCCTAGGTGGGTTAGCCATGGGAATACAGGGATAGTGCAGGGGGTTGGGTCCGGGTGGGATGCACTTTGAACGGTTGGTGAACTGTAGAAATCCTATGAAATCAATATCAGGTGGAATTTATGAGAGAAATCTGATTGGTCATTGCCTATGTTTCATTTAATTTCACCCACATCAATACATACCTTACAACTTCGCATTTGTGGATTGCAGGGGCCAATTGTTTCATCCCCTCCTCCTGAACATAACATTTCTCCAAATTCAACTCCGTCAATGATTTACAAAGTTGTACAACATGAGACATTACAGCACAGTCCATTGGACTCAATCTCAGTGCATTATGTGGATTGGAGTCCCCAAAATTCAAACGTTCCACAGATCCAATGGTTTTCTGGACTAAAGCTCCATTCTGAGACTCCGACAGATAGTGAAATATGTTAAGCAGTTTCCTCTTTCCCGTGGCTCTGTCCATGTTTTTGATTTCTGCCTGAACATTGGCTTGCAGCCAGTCTATCACCTGGCAGGTTGTGTGATAAGACAGCGGACCCAGGAATGTTTCCAGCTGTCGGGATGAAGTGGGACTTGAAAGACCAACCAGAAATCGAACGAAGATCTCAAACCGACCATCGTCCTTTTTAAAAGCCCAGTGAAGCATTTCCACCACGTTTTGATGCTTTGGATTCAAGTACTGAGCGAGGGCCGCCAGGAATTCTTGGATGGTAAGGTGGAGAAATGTGTACACGATGGTTTTAGCTGCATCATCTCTTTCCAGGATCTCCATCATGAATCCTGAAATGAATTTGCTGGGCTCCAGCTGATGTTGAATGAAGTGGTTCTCATTGAAAACAATTCTCCTTTTTGCAACTCCCTGGTAAGCCAACTCCCCAAGTCGTTGTAAAACCATCCGCTGGTCCTCAACATCTCGCTTGTGGTTGTCCAAGAGGTTGGAAAGGTAGATGGAAAAAAGTTGAGTGATGGTTTTGGGAAGAGGTTGCCTGCACTTCGATTGTGTAAAGAGGGGGCCTAAGGTTGAGCAAATGATCCAGCAGTACGAAGGGTTATAGCACATGGTGTACAGGATCTGGTTCTCCTCCACATGTTTGAAGACTTTGGCACCAAGATTCTCAATCCCAAAAAACTTTCTGAAAAAGTCTTTTCTTTCATCAGCAAGAAAGCCCAGGATCTCAGCCCAAAGGTTGATGTTGGCCTTTTCCAATAAGTCAAGTGCTGTTGGCCGGCTGGTGACCAGTACAGAACAACCTTTGAGCAACTGTTGCTGTACCAGGGAGCGGACGATTTCAGAAACTTCGCAACTGCAGTTGGGCCCAACACAGCGACTCGCAGAGATATCACTAGCCACATGACCTGTGAAATCAATTGGGTGTTTGTATTCATCTAACCCATCGAAAACTAACAGAAGATGTTCAGGTTTCATCCAGATATCTTCAATTATCTTTTCTAAATAAGGGTACAAATCCAACACCATTTTGTTTAGAGAAACAGCTGCCTTTATGGCATTAAGATTTCGAAATGTGAAATGGAAAACAAACTGGAACTGAGGATAGATGTTTCCCGCTGCCCATTCGTGGACCATCCTCTGCACCATTGTTGTTTTCCCAATGCCAGCCACACCGCTAACCACCGTGGTACCGGACAGGCTGGAGTGGCCGAAACTGCTCCTGAATAGTTGATCGATCCGGATTTTTTCAAGGTCACTAGTGATGTACTTCCGCTGCCATTCTTCATGATCTCTGCCTCTGGAAAGGAGCTCATGTTCCACTAGTCTCCGTTCACGGAGAGTGGAAATAATGATAAGTTCTGTATATCGATCGGTGAGGGAGATGGTCACTATTTTGTCCTTTCCTTTGATGGTGCCTTTAACCACATGCTCAGTTCTGAGGAGGAGGTGTTGCTTGTGTTGATCTTGTATGTCTGTCGTGACAATGATCAAAATTATGTTGGCATTGTTTTTATTTGTTAATTAACAACATTAAAACAATCAATTAAAGAGAGACAACAAGGAGTTCGAGTTGGGTAGCAATATGTGAGTCAAATGCCAATTTTAATATACTTTGTTAGAAATTAATATTGCCTAATAATAACTTAAATTGAATATAAATCAGGGAGAATCAGATGGATTATAGTCGATTTTACATTATGACAGACAAGCCATTCTACTCTATCACCACTCACTTCTGCATTCAAGGAGAATTTAACATTGTAACATTTGACAAGCCAAACATTATCCCATCGTTTACTTATTATTCACTGCATTCATTTTTTTTTTGTCTAGTGTCCCCAGTCGAGATAGTATGGAGTGTTTGTGAGATTCATGTCTGCTTTAATCTTAGACAATTTACACTGTTACCAAAATTATACAGAATCAAATGAGTAATTGGCTGAAAAAGTAGTTGCAATTGATATCGCACCTTGCACTATCACTTAATGTAAACATATAAACCAATAGCTAAATAGGGACTGTGCATAATACTCACTATTTCAAAGCTTAATATTGGTGACAAGCTGACAAACCAGTGATACAATTAAATATACTATGTGAACCATAATTGTAAAATAACACTTTCAATGTACAGCAAGGATCATACTGGGGTCAATTTTATCAAGTCATTGTCCATTTCACAGCATAAGCTGAAACCTCTCATTGCGCAGCCTAAGATTGCATGTGAATAGACTCCCTATCTACTCTGAATCTCCATGTGAATCTACATATACCCAGCCTGACATCATAGATTAATCCACGTTTTAATAAATATGAGATGAGAGATGAAGCACATCTGCTGTCTGTATGACCCTAAACGTGTCTCCAAGTAAACCAACCTGTCTGTCTCCTCTCCACCTATCTTCTCCTTTATCCATCTTCTATCCGTCTCCCCTTCTCTCCCTATTTATTTCAGAACCTCCTTCCCCTCCCCCATTTCTGAAGAAGGGTCTAGGCCCAAAACTTTCCTGCTCCTCTGATGCTGTTTGGCCTGCTGTGTTCATCCAGCTCTGCACCTTGTTATCTCAGATTCTCCAGCATCTGCAGTTCCTACTATCTCTGTCGATATTGAGGTTTACATTTGCATGAAGGCACAGTAAGTCCTAGTACTGACAGCTAAAGCAAGACTTCTTTTCAGACACTGGTGTGAATAGAAGAAAACAAAATAGTGGCCTGAGCAAGTACCAGGGAAAATTTTGAAGCTGTCTGACTTGCAAAACTGAATTTGTAGTTTAGCATCTAAAACTGGAAAGTTAGACTCAGTCTACTCAGGAGCAGAGGGGAAAATCAAAATGGGCCCTCAGCAATTTCCAACAAAGCCTAATATGACGCATGTGGCATTTAACTTGTGGCAGATGGAACACTGTCCATGCCCAAGATCCATTTCATTTTCTTCGTGTTGTAACTTTGATTATATTTTACAGAATAAGTTTGTGGTAACAATTTGAAGGGATTGGTTCCTTTCAGTTATGAAATATGAGGCACAGTAATGTGTTAGATCTTAATTAATGCTGTACCTTTTTATGATTAATGATTAGTTTTATTTTGACTTACCTTTGAGGTGATCTGATAGCTTCCCTTCCGTCTGACTGATGCGTGCATTACATAGCAAGTCAAAACCTGGTAAAGACGTTTCATTTCATTAGTAATGTGTTGTAGCTTCACTCATTAAGACACACTCATGTTCGATTGCCTGAAACATTTGGGTTGCACAATACCTCTGTTCTGAATTTCTTTCAAAATGAGTTTCAGTTTTGGCTTTGATTCTTGCATTTTCACCAATGTTTCCCAAAATATCCGTTCTGTGGAACCACTGGTTTTGGTCACCGTGCCTAAAAGATATTGCGCTGCTTCCTTTCTTCCCTGATTCTCCGACAGCTTACAGATGAACTGGGAAAAAGAGAAGAACACGTAGAATAAAAAGGTAAATGGGAAAAGGGAAGCAACAGATGAAGGAGTGGAATGCAAGGATGAACTAATGGAGGAAGTGAGGTAAGAAGAAAGATGGAAAGATAGAATCAGGAAGAACAAAAAAAAGCACCAGAAAGAAAGCAAGAGAAAGAAAGAGGTAGAAAGATATACATAAAAGAGAGAGAAAACAATATACAGCAGTGTCGTAATTGTGAAAAGCTGATATATTAATTATGCTCGATTCGTGAAGAATATTCATCTCAGCACATTGATGAGAACTTGCCTCCACTTGAGAAGAAGTGCTATGAGGGAGCTATTAGTAATGCTATCTATTGACTATAACATGAAACTTCCAGTTGAAAATTCGTGGGATAAACAACACTTTGGACTGTACAATATTGGCAGTGGAACTTAAGTTTTGGTTTTGGGTTTGAATCCACAAAATTGAACTATGATGTGAACATGAGATCCATGCTCTCACCTTAATAGTTTGTTGTACGTTGCCTTCTATGCTACAAACATAATAGCTTCAATGAATTTCTATATTAAAAGTGGATTGGGATTAACCACCATATTCAAAGAAAAAAACCAAAGATCCAAGTAAAACAATAAATTAGAAATCTGGTAGGAAACATTGAAAAGTTTGTAATGGCCAGGATTTTGTTGCAGTAAGAATTGGGGTGTTATCAATGGTCATTATTAGATTCGGGGTAATGATATCACGATGGAAGTTAATCATGAAACTCTGGACATTGAAGTCATAAATACCCTTCAACTCAATGTGATTCACCGTCCCCAACAGACACAACATTAACATCACCACAACTGCATGAATTTGGTGCTTTTTCAACACTTGTGCTTACATGTTATTGCAAAAAAGGCAGCTGAAAACAATAGAGTTGCTATATTCACAATGTGATCGATGAATCCAAGCATGCCAAATGCCTTCTTCACCACCCTGTCTACCTGTGAGACCACTTTTAAGGAACTATGCACCTGCACCCCTAGGTCTCTCTGCTCGACAACACTCCCTAAGGCCCTACCGTTAACCGTGTAAGTTCTGCCCTGGTTTGTCTTACCAAAATGTAACACTTTGCATTTGTCTAGATTAAACTCCATCTGCCATTCCTCAGCCCACTGGCCCAGTTGATTAAGATCCCATTGTACTCTTAGATAACCTTCTTCACGGTCCACTATGCCACCAATTTTGCTGTCATCCACAAGCTTACTAAACATCCGTCCTATATTCTTATCCAAATCATTTATATAAATGACAATCCTTGCGACACACCAACAATTGGATACAAACGATGAGGAAAAACTTCTCTCAGAAGGTCGTGGATCTGTGGAATTCTTTCCTGCAGTGAGCTGTAGCGGCTGGGTTGGTCATTATATTCAAGACTAAGATCGATGTTTAATCAGTAAGGGAACCAAGGATTACAAAAAGGCAGCAAAGTGAAGTTTAGGATTATCAGAGCAACCATGATCTCATTGAACGGCAGAACAGCTCGATGGGCCGAGTTCTGTTCCTACATCCTATGGTCTTATAGATATACTAGGTAAGGAATACTTGTTTCCCCTATTGGAGATTTCAATTATGTCAGGACATAGACTTAAATTGGTTGCTGGAATGATTAGTGTGAATGAGTGTGTGGATGCATCAAATTCTCTGCAAGCTTTGGTATGAAGAAGAAATACCAAGCATTAATAAGGGACTTGGATTACTTCTGAGTCACTGCAACCCATCAGGCTATGAACCAAGAGCTGCAAGTTAAAATTATATTACACAACATGTTTTTTTTTCAATTTCTTTCTGGCTAGTGCGTATATGCTGCACTGGATTGCCTTATTCTATGTCTTTATGTTTCTATGATGCCAAAACCACAAACTTGATATTCCACTTCAATCTGCAAACAATCTTGATTTAGAAATATTCTACCTTTCATTCACTGCAGCTGTGTAATAAGCCTATCTGGAATGTGGGTATACTACATCAAATCGAGTGCAATACTTCAAGAAAGCAGGTCATCAGAAACTTGTTAAGAACAAAGAGTGATGGAACGCAAATGCTCACTTTGTCACTAATGATGAAACTTCATAAAATGATAAATTTGCATGTAAGTATATTTCACTTTGATGTCACATTCATCATCCAATTTAGCCATTGATCGTTCATCTTTCTAATGAAGCCTTTCCTCCACCATGGAATAAGGATCTTTTTTTCTGGAATCATGAAATATTTCCTCCACAGTTCTTTCTTAATTTGTAAACTTTTTTCCCTAATTTTTTTTTATTGCTTAATAGCTGACATGATATGCTTACTTAAATGTATGTCATATCCCTCATGTGAAAGGCTCTTACCTTCAATATAAATTCGATATATTTTCAAGCTGTGGTCATTCTTGCCTACAGGGACATTCACTATGAGAAAATTACTTATTCATTACATCTAATCTGTTCTTTGTTTTTGTTTAAAAATGTTTCGTTGCTGCAAGAAACCATTTTGAAAGAGGTCTGCACGTTAATTTCTAAGTTACAGTTGCCAATTTGTTTTGAATGGTTTATAATTTGACACATGACCACACAGAACATGTATATTATGATTTAACTAGAGACCAATGACCTTTTTCTAAGAAGTAGACACATTGTGAGATCAAGGAACATAGTAAGAGAACAAAGCCAAACAATTCTACAGTTTTTTAACAAACAGCAATAAATTTTACTTAGTAACATTTATGCCAGTGGTCCACAATTTATGCACAGTTTATATTTAACATCCAGAACTAACAACAGGCAAACAGGGTAAGAGACTTTGATGGAACACTCCACAGAGCACATCAATTAGCAAATGTAATTAGGACAAGCCAAAGGATTTCTCAGCTAATCCCACCAGACATGAATAACATGGTGCGCTACCAAATTAATAAAATTTCACAAAGGGTTACAATTCTTCACTTTAGATGATCTGGACCTGACACTTCCTCAAGAGTCCCTCAGCATTATCAATGACATGAGTGGCACCTTACTGGCACTGGCACTTGAGCTTCATAAGATGACCCGTTTAAAACTTGACAACATATTTCTTATGGCAACTTTTCAACTTATTTCTAGTTAGAGCCAAACTTAGCTCTCTAAGTTCTGAATGGTACAATGATCATAGTGATAGGGCTTAGAACAAATATTGCATGCAACATAAATTAACAAAATCCATACAATCTATTCAGAAACTGAACTCACTGAGTATTCCAGTGTCTCTCCTAGAACTGCACACCCCAGCCACCACCAACCCCTCCGACCGTGGTATTTTTATTTATGTTCTTTACTAAGATCTTGTTGGGTGCAGAGCACACACAAGCTATTCTTACCAGTGAAATTTTCATCTTGGCATTTCTTACCTCTCCCTAAAATTGATCCTGTATCCTGACATTCGCTGACATGCGGTTTTCAACATTGCACTGATCTCATCCTTTATTAACAGGGCTATCAGGATGTGCAGGAATACTGAAGATTCATTTCCCAGCATTATGAACTTGCAACAACATTTTTGCAATTGTTCTCCAATCATCCTTATAAAATCCCTACAGTGCAGATAGAGGCCATTCGGCCTATCGAGCCTGCACTGACTCTCCGAAAAGCATTCCACCCAGACCCACAATAGCCCATGACCTTACGATAAATCTATGACCAAGCCTCTAAACCTATACATTCCGCAGACACTAAACAGCAATTCAGCATGGCTAATCTACCTAACCTGCCCATCTTTGGACTGTGGGAGGAAACTCGAACTTAGATCGTTGGTGCTGTGAAGCAGCAGTGCTATCCACTAAGCCACGGTGCCCTCTCAATTATTTCTATTTTGCTCTCAGTTCTTTATCTGTCCTTCAAGTAAACAGCCTTTCATTATTCTCTTTTTTTAAAAATAAATCATTTTCAGTACTCTGATACTATTTTCTGGAGCATTTTTACTTTTGTACCCTCTGACCCCTACTTTTATCATTGTTCATATCACTAACAAGCTGTATAGCCTTGTTTTTTTTTAAATTTCCAAAAGTTCCTTCATTTGCATGTTCATTTCAATTATTTTGTCAATTAGTAACAAAATAGTGCAAAAATTATATAGTACAACTTACCATATAATTTCCATTGCTCAATGAACCAGTTGCCATTAATGTCAAGGCAATACTCTCCACCAGGTGTAAAATTGCATCCTCCAATCTCTCATGGTAGAACAGGGTAATAAGGTTTAACTCCTTGTCGCTGTAACTATTCAGCAATTGACGAATTTCTTTACCATTATTGTCTGCAAAAAAGTGAACAAAATATACAGTTAAAAAATCTAATGAAAGTTATAGAAATATTACAATAAACAATTTCTACTTTCAACCATTGATACCAAATATTAATTTGCAATCAATTATTGTGCTATTTTACTTGCAGACTGTTCCCACCTCTATGCAGCAATTTCCAAAGAATTAATGGTCTTTTCCTTCTCCTCCTTCTACATGACAGAATCAAAAGTCTAAATTGTTTCAATTATCATTATTTATTTCTAATCACCCTGTTCAGAAATATTATCATACACTTTCAAAATTGACAGTCCAGAGACAGTTTGTTCCCGTTAGGGCAAAGGGCAAGGCAGGTAGGTGTAGGGAATGCTGGATGGCAAGAGAAATTGAGGTTTTCGTCAAGAAAAGGAAAGAAGCATCTGTCAGGTACAGACAGCAGAGATCAAGTGAATCCATGGAGAAGTATACTTAAGAGGGAAATCAGGAGGGCAAAAAGGGGACATGAAATAGCTTTAGCAAATAGAGTTAAGGAGAATCCAAGGGGATTCTAGAAATACATTAAGAACAAAAGAGTAACAAGGGAAAAAATACAGCCCCTTAAAAATCAGCAAGGTGCCTATGTATGGAACCGCAGGAGATGGGGAAGATACTAAATGAGTATTTGCAATCAGTATTTACTGTGGAGAAGGATATGGAAGATAGAGAACGTGGGGAAATAAATAGCGACATCTTGAAAAATGTCCATATTACAGAGGAGGAGATGGTGGACGTCTTAAAATGCATACAGGTGGATAAATCCCTGGAACCTGATCAGGTGTATCCTAGAACTCTGTGGAAAGCGAGGGAAGCGATTGCTGGGCCCTTTGCTGAGATATTTGTATCATCGATAGCCACAGGCGAGGTACCAGAAGACTGGAGGTTGGCTAACATGGGTACTGCTGCTTAAGAAAGGTGGTAAGGAAAAGCCAGGGAAGTATAGACTAGTGAGCCTGACATCAATGACAGGCAAGTTGCAGGGAATCCAGAGGGCCAGGATTTACATATATTTGGAAAGGCAAGGACTGGTCAGAGATAGCCAACATGGCTTTGTGCATGGGAAATTGTGTCTCACTAACTTGATTAAGTTTTTTGATGAAGGAATGAAGAGGATTGATGAGGGAAGAGCAGTGGACTTGATCTTTGTGGACTTCAGTAAAGCGTTCAACAAGGTTCCTCATGGTAGACTGGTTAGCAACGTTAGATCACATGGAATACAGGGAGAACCAGTCTTTTGGATACAGAACTAGCTTGAAGGTAGAAGACAGAGGGTGGTGGTAGAGAGTTCCTTTTCAGATTGGAGGCCTGTGACCAGCGATGTGCCAAAATGATTGGTGCTGGGTCCACTGCTTTTTGTCATTTATATAAATGATTTGGATGTGAACATAGGAGGTATGGTAAGTTTGTAGATGACACCAAAATTGGAGGTGTAGTGGATCTGAAGAAAGTTACCTCAGAGTACAGTGGGACCTTGATCAGATGGGCCAATGGCCTGAGGAGTGGTAGATGGAGTTTAATTTAGATAAATGTGAGGTGCTGCATTTTAGAAAGGCAAGTCAGAACAGGACATATACACTTAATAGTAAGGTCCTGGGGAATGTTGTTGACCAAAAAGACCTTGGAGTGCAGGTTTATAGTTCCTTGAAAGTGGAATCCCAGGTAGATAGGATAGTGAAGAAGGCATTTGGTATGCTTGCCTGTATTGGTTAGTGCATTGAGTATAGGGGCTGACAGGTCATATTGCAGCTGTACAGGACATTAGTTGGGACACATTGGAATACTGTGTGCAATTCTGGTCTCCCAGCTATAGGAAGGGTGTTGTGAAACTTGAAAGGATGCAGAAAAGATTTACAAGGATCTTGCCAGGGTTGGAGGGTTTGACCTATAGGGAGAGGCTGAATAGGCTGGGGCTTTATCTCCTGGAGTGTCGGAGGACGACCTTATAGAAGTTTACAAAATCATGAGGGGCATGGAAAGGGTAAATAGGCAAGGTCTTTTCCCCAGGGTGGTGGAGACCAAAACTAGACAACATATGAGAAATATTTAAAAGGGGCAATCTTTTCACATAGAGAGTGGTGTGTGTATGGAATGAGCTGCCAGAGGAAGTGGTGGAGGCTGGTACAATTACAACATTTAAAAGGCATCCAGACGGGTATATGAATAGAAGGGGTTTAAGAGGGATATGGGCTAAATGCTGGCAAATGGAACTAGATTTATTTAGGATATCTGGTTGGCACAGACGAGCTGGACCGAAGGGTCTGTTTCCATGCAATGAGCACCTTTCCACCACCAAAACCATTGTGACCTTTTTCTTTTGCTTTTCCTGCATAATTAGTGACCACCACCAGTAAAAACATCCATCTATCCAATTGATTATTTACAAGCAAAGCCCCTCATAGGCAATGCAAACATCAAAGGTGAGGGGGGTGGGTGTAGAAAGACAGGGAGGGGACTAAATCAAAATGGAGTTGGAGGGGAAAATAAAGCACTGTATCTCCTGTAGTGCCCACCCTACTGCTCAAAGACATCGAGATGGACACTCCGTGCTCCCTCTCAAAGGATACCTGGGCTTGAATGTAACCGCGGAAAAGGGGCAGACAGTCAGCTGAGGTGCCTCCTCCACAGTCCCGCTGCCTAGATCCATTTCTAGCCAGCCTGACTATCCAATTGCTGTTATAAGCACCATACATGTTCTCATGTAGCAGGATCACGAGCTTGGATGATCTCTTCTGTTGCCACAGAGCAGGTATGAAAAGATAAAACAACTATTCTTGTTTACAGGTAATGTGCTCAAGTGGCTAAGGACTGAATACTATTCATCAGCAAGTTGTGCTGAGGCAATGCAGAGATCCCTGCCTTGCTGTTCTCCATTCTGACAGTCAAAGTTACTTCCAAGCCTTTCCTGAAATTGTAACGTCCTATCCTGGAGTGTGTGATGCTCATCAGCTACTATTGCCGGTAATATAGCTGATCTTTGAACTTTACCATTTCCATATTGTCCCACGTTCACTCCGTCCGCCATAATTTTGCATCTATTCAGAAGCTAAGCAAAAGAAATGTCCCATTGTTAGATCGATCCAAATGCTGGCAGAGTATTTGATATTGTAGCTATTCAACAAATGTCATCGAATTAAATTCTAACGACAACAAAATGATTGCATAGACATGACAATACAATGACACTAAAAGTATGTAACTTTATTGATTAAGATCTCAGGTTATTACCTCCTGGTTATGTAATGGTCATAGCGATCGACAGCTCAGAAAAAGGTAATTCGGATTCATCCCTATTCTCAGTGATAGGTCAAGTAGATTAATATTTACCTGTCACTGTCAACACCAAGCACAGTCAGGATTTCCTGCGACCCCGCATGAAACTATCACTCAATGGGAACACAGCCAGAGTGAGAAATCCCAAGGGAACACGGTCTGGATTGAGGCCATACCCATACCCGGAGGGAGCTTCCGGGTCCAGACCGAGAGCATTCCACGTACTCCGGGCAGTGACATCACAATGCAAATAGAACGTTTCGGACAGAAGGCCTCCTGATTGGTCAGGAATAGTCAGCTCCAATTTCCCTTCACCTTCTCCTACCCGTAAGGTTTTAGCGCAGTGGACATTAGGCTGGTGGTGGAGTGGTACCTAGACTGTCATTTCCAGAATACTGTATTTACCATTCTTTAATAAGATTCTATCTCTAGGGGCCATCTAGTTGACTGTAAGTTTATTTTAGAAGAAATTTATTTTCAATGAGATAGTTGCTAGAAGATAAAAATGGCAGTCAGTAGGGTAGTTTGCTTCTCCTGCAGAATGTGGGAAATCAGAGACAGTTCAAACAATCCGTGATGAATACGTCTGCAGGAAGTGTGTTCAATTGCAGTTCCTGTCAGACCACGTGGATCGGTTGGACTGACAGTTGAACCCACTTTGGAGCACTCAGGAGGTGGAAAGTACCATAGACAGGCGTTTTAGAGATGTGTGGTCACAGCCAAGGTTCAGGCATCTAGATGGGTGACCGCTGGAAGGGACAGGCAGCAGCCAGTCAGTGCAGGTGACCTCTGTGTTTCAACCCTCTCTTACAAAGTATACCCTTATGGATACTGGATGGGGGTTGAGAAGAGAGATGTGTTATAGCCTATCAGGGGATGGTGACAGCAGGAGCCAGAGCAGTGGCACCACAGCTGGCTCTGTTGTTCAGCAGGAAGGGTCAAAATACACAACAGCAGTAGTAATAGGGGTCTGCATAGATAGGCATTTCTGTGGCTTCGAAAGGGACCAGGATGGTGTGTTGCCTCCCCCCTGCTTCCAGGGTCAAGGATGTCTCTGAGCAGGCACAAGATATTCTCAAAAGGAAGGGCGAGCAGCCAGAAGCTGTGATATGCATTGGTATGAGCAACATAGGCAACCCGTCTGGGGTTGTAATCTCAGGATTACTCCATGTGACATGTGCCAGTGAGGCAAGGAATCGGAAGCTAGAACAGTGAAATACGTGCTAAAGAGTTGGTGTAGGAGGGAGGGCTTCCAATATGTGTATCATTGGGCTGTCTTCCAGGGCAGGTGGGACACGAAGGAAGTGTTGCACCTAAATTGAAGTGGCATCGATATCCTGGCAGGGGGTTTTGCTGGTGTCACTTGGGATGGGTTTAAACCAGTGTGGCAGGGGACTGGGAACCAGAGCAGTAGGTCAGCAAGTGAAATGACTGAGGAGGAGTTAGAAATTAAGGCCAGTAAGGCTAAGTGGAAGAATAAACAGGGAGAGGTTACTGAATATGATAGGAATGGCAGTCTGAGGTGTGTCTGTTTTAATGTGAGGATTCTGACATGCAAGGCAGATGAATTTAAAGCTTGTATTTATGCATATAACTATGACATTGTAGCTATTACAGAGACTTGGTCTGAGAAGAAAAAGAAATGGCTGCTTAAATATTCCAGAATTTAGGTGTTTCAGGCAAAATAGAGAAGGATGTAAAATATGTGGAGGAGTTGTATTACTAATTAGGGAGAATATCACAGCTCTACTGAGGGAGTACACCTTGGAGGGCTCATCCAGTGAGGCCATATGGGTAGAGCTCAGGAATAAGAAGGGTGCAGTCACTTTGATGGGTTTGTACCACAGGCCTCCCAACACCCAGTGAGTGAAATATGTATGGACAGATTATGAAAAATGTGAAAACAACAAGATTGTTGTGGTGTGATTTTTAACTTTCTATGTGCATGGGGTTCTGCTATAACGTGTGTTCCAGCAACGTGAATTGGCTATAACATGACTGACAAATAGGGAAATGCTACTTCTAAAACATGAACTTGTGTTGGCTATAACACGATCTATCGAGTACACATTAACATCACGTGATCATTTTGTGGACTTTGTGCTGAGCATGTGCATTGTTAGCGCCGAGAGAGTCTCTGTGCTGGCATCACACGATTCTCGTGCTTTCTATGAGAGGTACAGTATTCAGTTTTGTTTTTGCAAATTCTGCTGTGTTAGCCACAAAAATGCAAGGACAAAGTGACAAGAATGTTATCAAGAAGCAACCTGATGATAAAACCAAACCCCCAAGAAACAGCCAGTAGACAATGACCCACGGCCATCCACTTCTGGATTAACTATTTTTCACCCTAACCCTGCAACCACAACTGCACCTGAAGGTGATGACAAATTTGTTAATTGAGCACAGGAGGGTTTCTTGATGCAATATGTATATGGTCCAACTGGGGAAGGGAGATATTAGACCTGGTATTGGAGAATGAGCCCAGCCCGATAATCAAAGTTTCAGTGGTGGAACATTTGGGAATAGTGACTATAATTCTGTGAGTTATAAGTTACTTATGATAAGTCTCTGGGCAAAAGTACTAAATCGGGGGAAGCTAACTACAACATTAGACACGACCTGGGGAATGTACATTGTGGGCAGCTGCTTGAGGGCAATGTGGGAATCTTTTAAAGGCTAGTTAATTCAAGTTCATGACCAGCATGTTTCTGTGAAAGTGAAGGATAATGATGGCTAGATTCGGGAACCTTGCATGACAATTGGTTAGGCTGCTTTTGGAGTACTGCATTCAATTCTGGTCTCCCTGCTATACGAAAGTTGTCGTGAAACTTGAAAGGGTTCAGAAATGATTTACAAGGATGTTGCTGGAGTTTGGAGGGTTTGAGCTCAGGGGAGAGGCTGAATAGGCTCGGGCTATTTTCCCTTGACCATCAGAGTTGAGGGGTGATTGTCTAGAGGTTTATAAAATCATGAGGGGCATGGATAGGATAAATAGCTAAGGTCATCTTCCCAGAGGAGGGGGGTCCAAAGCTAGCGGGCATATGTTTAAGGTGAGAGGAGAAAGATTTAAACGGGACCTAAGGGGCAATGCTTTCACACAGTGGGTGATGTATGTATGGAATGAGGAAGTGGTGAAAGCTGGTACAATTAAGACATTTAAAAGGCAATTGGATGGGTACATGAATGGGCCAAATGCTGGCAAATGGGACTAGATTAATTTATGATATCTGATTGGCAAGGATGAGTTGGACTGAAGGGTCTGTTTCTGTGCTGTACAGCTCTATGACTCTATGACAATGAGAAATTGTGAGCTTAGAAAGAAAGATGAGGCATGTGTAAGGATTAAGAAACTGAAGACAGAAAAAGCCCTCGCAGAATATAAAGAAAGCATGAAAGAACTTAAACAAGGAGTTAGGAGGGATAAAGGGGTCATGAATTGACCTTAGCAAACAGGATGAAGGGTCTAGGCCTGAAACGTCAGCTTTCCTGCTCCTATGATGCTGCTTGGCCTGCTGTGCTCATCCAGCTCTACACCTTGTTATCTCAGATTTTCCAGCATCTGCAGTTCCTACTATCTCTAACTAAAAGATCAATGCTTTTCAGACATAATAAGGAAGAAGATGCTAGCTCTTGGGGAAAGGACAGGTCGAGTTCAGGGCAAAGGAGGAAATTTCTGCATGAAGCTAGACGATGTGTGTAAGGTCTTTAACGAATTGTTTGCATCGGTATTCACAAGAGTTAGACATGGTGAATGGTGAGTCGGGAAAAGTGTATGTTGATAACTGTAAGGCAAGTGATATGTTAGGCGTTTTGAAAAGCATTAAGGTAGGCAAGCCCCCAGGACCTGATTGGAGCTATTCCAGAATACACGGGGAGGAAATTGCTGGGGCCTTGTAAAAAAATCTTGATATCCTCTTTAGTCACAGGAGAGGTCGAAGAGGACTGGAGAAGAGCTAATGTTGTTCCCTTGTTTCAGAAGGGCAACAGGGATAAATGGGAAATTACATGCTGGTGAACCTTATGTCAGTGGTAGGGAAGATTCTTAGGGCCAGGATTTACTCACATTTGGGGAAAAGAAGGGACTAATGAGTGCCAGGCAACATAGCTTTGTGTGGGGAAGGTCATGCTTCACAAACTTGATTCGAGTTTTTGACGAAGTGGCAAAGCTGACTGAAGAGAGCAGTGGCTGATATTGTCTAGATAGACTTTATCAAGGTCTTTGACAGGGTCCCTCATGGCAAGCTTATACTGGAGGTGAAGTCTTATGGGATTCTTGGTGAGCTGGTAAGATGGATACAAAGTTGGCTTGGTCATAGAAGACAGAGTGTAATGATGGAAGAGTATTTTTCTGATTGGAGATCTGTGATCAGGGATCAGTGCTGGGACCTCTGCTATTTTGTGTATCGATGATTTGGAGGAGGATGTCTGTATCTGAGTAGTAAGTTTTCAGACCACACAAGATTGGAGGAGCTGTGGATAGTGAGGAGGATTGCTAGAGGACACAGTGGGATTATAGATAGGCTGGAGACTTGGTGGAGAAATGACAGATGGAGTTTAATCCAGAAAAATGCAAGGTGATGCAGTTGGAAGGTCTAATGTATGAGGGAAGTACACAGTAAATGGCAGAACCTTAGAAGCATTAACATACAGGGGCTTGAGGCATGCAGGTCCACAGTTCTCTGAAAGTAGCAACATAAGTGGATGAGGCAGCCTAGAAAGTGTATGCCACGCTTGCCTTCATTGTTTACGACGTAGAGTGCAAAAATTGGCAAGTCATGTTGCAGCTGTGTAGAACGTTAGCAAGGCCACATTTGAAGTATTGCATACAGTTCTTGTCATCACACTACCAGAAGGATGTAGGGGCATTGGAGAAGGTACAGAACAGGTTTCCCAGGATGTTGCCTGGTTTGGAAGGTATTAGCTATGAAGACAGATTGGACTCAGTTGATTTTCACTTGAGCGCAGAGACTGAAAGGTGACCTGATAGAGGTTTACAAAATTTTGTGTGACGTCCTTAACGAATAGTTTGCATTGGCATTCACAAGAGTTAGACATGGTGATGAGAAACAGAGGATGAGAAACTGAGGAGGTGAAACAGTCAATGAGAAACAGACTGGCAGAAGCAGAGAATGAGGACAGGATGGACAGTTGGAGTCTTTTTCCCAGGGTAGAAATCTCAATTACTAGGGGACATAGGCTTAAAGTAAAAAGGGGAATGTTTAAAGGAGATGAGAGAGGCAAGCTTCTTTATTACACAGAGGGAACTTTTGGAGAAAGTGGTGGATAGGTGTATAGTTACAATGTTTAAAAGACATTTGGAACATGAACAGGAAAGGTTTGTAGGCCAGGAGCAGGCAGATGGGACTAGTTTAGTTTGGGATTATGTTTAGAATGGACTGGTTGGACCAAAGAGTTTGTGCCTGGAATGTGCTGCCACAGGAAGTGATAGAAGCACATACCATAGCAATGTTTAATAGGCATTTCGATAAATATTTCAATAGGCAGAGACTAGAGGGATAATGACTGTGTAGAGGCAAAAGGTTTTTAACTTAGAAAGACATCAGGCTTAGAAAGGCACAGGCTTGATGGGCCAAAGGGCCTGTTTGTGTTCTTTACTGTTCTTTGTTTATTTACATTACATTCCGCCAAAATTAACTTGTGGGATAAATTAGCCTTGTATTTGTGGATGCTTCCTAAATCCATGTTCAGATGTGTTGTGATGCAGCTCTGGAATAGGAGGGACTTAAACCTAGGCCTCAGGGTTAGGGGAGGCAATGGCCTAGAGTTATTATCATTAGATTATTAATCCAGAGATCTAAATAATGTTCCAGGGACCCAGGTTCAAATTCCACCATGGTAGATGGTGGAGTTTGAATTCAATAAAATCAGTAATTAAGAGTCTAACGATGACCATGAATCCATTGATTGTTGGGAAAAGCCCACCTGGTTCACTGACGTCCTTTAGAGAGGGAAACTGTCATCCTTACCTGGTCTGGCCTACATTGACTCCAGACCACATAGCCAATGTGGCTCAATCTCAACTGGCTGCTGGGCAATTAGGGAGGAGGATTAAGTGCTGGCCTAGCCAAAGATGCCTTCATCCTGTGAATGAATTTAAGAAAAAATCCACCATATGTCAAGAGCCTCTAAATAGTTCAATCAACCCCTGTTCAGGCACACCTTTGGAGCAAGTGGGTCTTAAACCCAGGGCTCCTGGCCCAGAGGTATAGGCACTACCACTGCACCACAAGAGCCAAACCTTGCTCCCATGTCAAATATTTAGGAATTCGAAGCAGACAAACATCTTTGCAGCTAATGAGGAATAATGTTCAGCTGTGATTGAATGTATTGATCAAATTTGTGAAGCAAAGATATTCTGACCATAATGATTTATTGAGTGGGGCAACTATATTTCTGTCAATATTTGAATATCATTGCGATAACTGTGACTACCACTTGGGAGTGACAATTTAAACTCTTCACAAGCACCTAAAGGTTGAGGTAAAATATTGCTAAATGTCATATGCCTTCACAGACTTCCTTGGTGCAGTGGTAGTGTCCCTATCTCTGATAGGGCTCAAGGCTTACCTGCTCCAGACGCATGCAATAACACTTCTGAACATGTTGTTTTTGGGGGTAAAAATGAACAGAATGGTTATCTTTCAACAGTCATTTATTGGTGCATGGAAGCTCATATTTTGACATGTCCATGTTTATGACAGTGCTTTTACCTCCCAGGCAGAAACACATGACATAATCCAGGTGGATGATTCTTGCACAGTAATGATGGAGAGTCGCTCCATTATTTGCAACGTTTTCTAGTGCAAATTTAAAAGACCTTTGTAGGAGGCACAAAACATCACACAATTGAGGGGTGACCTTATCGACGTTTATAAAATCACGAGGGGCCTAGATAAGGTGAATGACGAGGCTGGGGGAGTTCAGAACTAGGGGACATATTTTTAAGGTGAGACAAAAAAAAATTTAAAAAGAACATGAGCAACTTTTTTACACAGAGTGGTTCATGTTGAAATAAACTGGCAGAGGAAGTGGTGGATGCAGGTATATTCACAACATTTGAAAGACATTTGGATAAGTAACAAATAGGAAAGGTTTGGAGGGGTTTGGGTCAAGTGCAGGCAGATGGGACTAATTTCATTTGGGAACATGGTCAGCGTGGACTGGTTGACCGAAGGGTCTGTTTCCATGCTTTGTGACTCTATGACAACTGATAACTTGGAGATCATTAGAAGAATTTTATATTGAGTGTTGTCCTGAACTAACAACCCAAAAGTCTTGGCCATTTCACGTGATATCTCTGTCAAATTTAGAAGGTGAAGGGCTGACCTGACCAAAGTCTTCAAGATGTTAACAGAAAAAGACCGGAAAGATAGGGATAAACTATTTTCTCTGATTTGAGAACTAGGAAGCATAGTCTGTGAATAGGATCAAACCGTTCAGGAACAATGTTAGGAAGCACTTCTACACAAGGCAGATGTTTAACACTCTCTTCCACAAATAGTTGCGGATGCTGTATCAATTGTTAATTTTAAATCTCAGGTTGATTTTTTTTTGTTAAGCAGAGATATTAAGGGATTTGCTTCAAAGGCATGTAGTTAGGTCGCAGATCAGCTATGATTGCATTAAATGGCAGAAGAGTCATGAGGGGTTGATTGGCCTACTCCTGTTCTCATGTTCCTATATTTCCTTTCTGTTTAGTATTTATTGGGTTGTCAGTGACACTGTTGACATTTTGCTTGTCTCTTGACCTCAGCAGGTTTGCTTAGCATTGCAGAGAGCATTTACCAGTCAACACACTGTGGGTCTGGATAAACAGGTAGCTCAGACCAAATGAGATGGCAGATTTTCTTCCCTAATGTAATTTCCTGAAAAAAAAAATCAGCTTTTACAAAAATAGCTGTTACATTCACCATCATTGAGGCTAGCTTTGTATTCCATGTGTATTCATAGGTTCAAAATTCCATTAGCTAATGCGGTAGGATTGGTACACTGTCTGGAGCTTTATCCTGTTAGTTCAATTACATTATTACTACGTTACCATCTCTGTCCAAAATAACTGTTCTCTACTTCTGTCTGTTACAATAATTTCAAAGGGGCTCTCATACAGTGTAAAACATTCTGAGGAAGGGTCACTGGACCTGAAACGTTAACTCTGATTTCTCTCCACAGATGCTGCCAGACCTGCTGAATTTTTCTAGTAATTTCTGTTTTTGTTTCAGTCACTATCAAATATCCTTCCTTTTCAATACCTAGATGGAGAGGCTGGTAATGGGCACAGATTCAATCACATCAATGTCTGGCCTGGGGAAATTAATGTGATAATTTTTCCCTCTTCTATGTTGAACTTTTTCTGACAACTTGATTAGGAAGGAGGTGCAGAGAGCAGAGGACAAATCTGACCGACTTTTAAAATACCAGAAATAGATAAAACTTGCACTTGCTCTTATTTGGAAACATAATGACACAGTAATCAGTCCAATGCCTGAGATTTTTATTTACTCAAATTAATGGGATAAGTAGAGTTTCACTCGACATCATGGTGTTTAGAGCTATGCTTGATTGATTGGTTTTGTTCCTACTTTGTAACAAGCACTGTGCAAAGTGACACAATTGGACATATATCAAGTTAACCACACAACCTAGCCAAAGTCCACTGTTTGAGAGTTTTCTTCTAGTCCTCACAGTCAATTTGTCCCACTCCCTGGTCAAAGTTTAGACTCCTATTACAATTATCAAGGGTGACTGAAGCTATTAACACTATCTTTTGTTGATTTTGTCATTTGTAGTTGTTGATAGGAAGCCATCAGTTTACGGTCCATAATTGCAACTCTCGGGCAAAGGTTGCACAAATAAGCTTTATTCTTTCAAATTCGGGAGCAGGTTACATGCAAAGGAAAAAGAATAATGACTGGACAGGTCCACGTGAGAGGGTTGTGACGACTTGACTATTTTGACGCAGTCAAGAATCATTTCTAGCTGCCTGTAACGGTTAAGAACAGTTAAAACAGGCATTTCTGTGGCCACAATCGAGACTCCAGGATGGCATGCTGCCTCCCTGCTGCCAGGGTCAAGTACATCTCCGAGCAGTTGCATGAAATTCTTAAGTGGAGGGTGAGCAGCCAGAGGTCATTGTACATAATTGTACTGACGACATAGGTAGGAAGAGGGTTTACGTCCTGATTATGGGGAGTTGGGCAGAAGGTTAAAATGCAGGACCTCAAAGATAGTAATTTCTGGACTACTTATAATGCTACGTGTCAGCAAGTGTAGGAATAGGAGAATTTGGCAGATTAATGCATGGCTTGAGAGTTGGTTCCGGGGGAAGGGATTCAGATTCTGAGTCATTACGACCTCTTCTGGGGCAGACATGACCTGTACAAGAGGGACGGGTTGCACCTGAACTCGGAGCGGGAACCAATATCCTGGCAGGGAGACCTGCTAGAGCCACCGGAGATGGATGAGATCCTAAATGAATATGTTTTCAGTATTTACCATAGAGGAAGGCATGGATGCTAGGGAACTTGAGGAAATAAATCGTGATGTCTTGAATAGAGTCCACATTACAGAAGAGGAGGTGGCAGAAGTGTTAAAATGCATTAAGGTAGATAAATCCCCAGTACCTGATGAAGTGCATTCCAGGACTCTGTGGAAGGTTCGGGAGGAAATTGCAAGGCCCCTAGCAGAGATATTTGTATCATCAACAGCCACGGGTGAAGTGCCTGAAGTGTGGAATGTGGCTAATATTGTGCCATTACTTAAGGAAGGCTGCAGGGAAATGCTTGGGAACTACAGACCAGCGAGCCTAACATCTGTGCTGGGTAAGTTGTTAGAGGGGATTCTGAGAGGCAGGATCTCTCGGCATTTGGAAAGGCAAGGACTCATTTGGGATAGTCAGCATTGTTTTGTATGTGGGAAATCATGTCTCATGCAACACATGGGAAAATGTCAAGCATTTGTATCAACTCATCTAAGTCAACTTTGTTCACTTTCATACAATCATAGAATCCGAATAGTATGGAAGCAGACCATTCGGCCCATTAAGTCCACAGCGACTCTTCAAACAGCATCCCACACAGACCCACCCCATACAGAAAACCCTGCATTTTCCATGGCCAATCCACCTAGCCTGCACATCTTTGGACTGTGAGAGCACCTGGAGGAAACCCATACAGACAAGGAGAGAATGTGCAAATTCCACACAGATAGTCGCCTAAGGGTGGAATCAACCCCAGGTCCCTGGCAGCAGTGCTAACCACTGAGCCACCGTGACACTCAATTCCCTGAAAACATTGAATGACACAGCAAGAGTGAAGTGTTGAATAGCCTACTCCTGCTCCTACGTTCCATATAAGTATAAAACAACACATCTAACTTTATACAGTGTCACCTATACTGTATATTGGGTTATTGAAGATGTATCAATTACATTTGTGGCAGAAAGATAACATTTCACAAGCACATTGCATGTCTCTGAATTTGAGGACAAGTCAAGTTGGTTTTGGTGTCATGAAACAAGACTGGTGTTGTGAAATGAAAGCCTACCCAATTTTGGATGTGCACTGGCATCATAAAGAACTTTTGGCTAAGGTATAAATAAGTTGATAAAAGGGTTAAGTTTACTCCACACTGCTCCAATAAGTCTGTTGCTGCTACAGCTATGGGAAAGGGGCATTCTGTTTGAAATTTCTCATAACCCTGAGAGCCAACAATGCCACCCACTGCACCACCACCACCCCCCCACCCCCCACCCCACAAACACCCACCTCTGGCTGCTTTGAAGAAACTGTTTATATTAACAGGAGAGACAATAATCAGAAGGCACAGATTTAAAATAATTGATGATAATGCTTGGATGTGGATTGTTATGATCCAGAAGACATTGCCTAAAAGGGTGACAAAAATAGACTCATTAATAACTTCCAAAATGGAATTACATACCTGCTTAAAAAGAGTAATAAAAAATATACAGCCGTAGAGAAAGTGCAGAGGAGTTGGACTAATTGGTAGCTCTTTAATAAACTACTAGTGAGTTGATGGGCTGACTGGCCTCCTTGTTGTGTGCATGATTCAATGATCCTTTGCGAGAGATTGCTCACTTAGTGTTGTTGGGATTAGCTTGAGATGGCCATTTCAGACTGGATTCGAAAATTGATAGACATTCACCATATGTTCCACTCTTTGCTGAACAAATCTGAGTTAAACATTAGTTTGGTATATTGTATAAAGAGCACAGAGATCCACGAAATGTTCAAGATAAAAACCTAGTGGGTGTAAAACTCATAGGTCACATTGTCCTTTTTTGACTCCAGGGACAAATGACATATCCTGCTGCTCTGTCCTCTGTATATGTTCTACATTTCCATGTCAGGCTCTACAAGAACAGTGCATCCTTACAAATTATGCATGAGGAATCACAATGTTGCAGTTTGTATTACATATTAGTAAGTTAAAGGAGATCGATATCTTTACATTTTTGCCCTGTGAATCAAATAGAAGTTTGGCTTGTCTTTCGTTTCCAAATTCATAGCAGATCACGAGTTGACCCCAGAATGCTCACAAGTGTGGTGGGTACACATACGAACATCAGATCTTATGATTTAGGAGGAGCTTTGGACCATTTGGCCCTTTAAGCCTGCTCCATCATTCAAAAACATTTAACTACACCTGCCATTATTGGTCAGTGCATTGAGTATAGGGGTTGGGATCTCATGTTGCTGCTATACAGGCCACTGGTTAGGCCACTTTTGGAACACTGCGTTCAATTCTGGTCTCTAGGAAAAGATTTAGAAGTCCTGTTGCCAGGGCTGGAGGGTTTGGGCTATGGGGAGAGGTTGAATAGGCTGGGACTACATTAATGTAGAATATCTGGTCAGCATGGATGAGTTGGACTGAAGGGTCTGTTTCCATGCTGTACAGCTCTATGACTCTGACTGTATGAATTTAATCGAGCTTTTGAAGGGGTGTCCAAGAAAGTAGATGAGGGTAGTGCAGTAGATGTTGTCTATATGCACTTTAGCAAGGCCTTTGAAAAGGTGCCACATGATAGGTTGTTGAGTAAGGTTAAATCTCACAAGATCCAAGGAGAGCTAGCCAATTGGATACAAAATTGGTTTGATGATAGAAGATAGAGGGTGGTGGTAGAAGGTTGTTTTTCAAACTGGAGGCCTGTGACCTGTAGTGTCCATAGAGATTGGTTCTATGTCCACTGTTATTCCTCATTTTTATAAATGATTTGAATAAGAATTTAGGAGGTATCATCAATAAGTTTGCAGATGACACCAAGATTGGTGGTACAGTGGACAGTGAAGGTGGTTATCTGGGCTCAGCGAGGGGGGCATATAGGACACGGAGGGAGATAATGAGGGGCTTTTATGTTGGGGGTAATGGAGAGGGAGGTTCAGGGGCAGAAAGGACACTGCACGGGGAAGCAATTACACATGACATGAGGGAAAGAGTTTGAGCCATTAAAAAGTCAGGCAAAGTCAGGGTATAAAGTTGGGGGCAGAGTTGGGTGGGGGCAAAGTTGGGCAGGTCAAAGTCGGGGGTTTGCAAAATGAGAGGCTGGATGGGCTGAGACATTTTTCTACTGGAGTGACGGAAGTTGAGAGGTGACCTTATAGCGTTTTTTTTTCAAATAATTAGGGTTATAGGTAAGGTGAATGAGAGGCATCTTTTCCCCAGGGTGGAAGATTTCAAGACTAGGGGGCATATTTTTAATGTAAGAGGATAAAGATTTTTAAAAAAGACATGAGAGGCAATTTTTTTTACACAGAGAGTGAAACGTGTGTGGAATGAGTTTCCAGAGCAAGTGGTGGATGTGGGTACAGTTACAATGTTTAAAAGACAATTAAATAAGTTCATGAATACGAAACGTTTGGACCAAGTGCAGGCAGTTGGGACTAGTTTAGTTTGGGATGATAGTCAGCATGAACTGGTTAGACCGAAGGGTCTGTTTCCCTGCAGTTTGACTCCATGGAGCCTTTGTTCTTCAGAATCTTGTACATTCCAATGAAATTGCTTCGCAATTTTCTGTTACCCAAGAATATGGACCTACGGCAACAACACTGGCACCAAACAGTGAAATGGATTTTGTAGTTCACTCACGGAATTGTGGCATTTCTGGCTGGGCCAGCATTTGTCTTCCATACGTAGCTGATCTGGAAGAAGTGTCGGTGAGCTGCCTTCCTGAACTGCTGTTATCCATTTGGTGCAGGTCAACCGACAATGATGTAAGGGAAGGAGTTCCAGGATTTTCAACCAATGGCACCTGTGGAACCAAGATATTTTTCCAAGCCAGAGTGGCGAGTGGCTTGATCCGGAATTGTCAACTGATGGTGTTCCCATGTATCTGCTGTGCTTGGCATTCTAGATGATAGTGCTGTGGGTTTGGAAGCTGTTCTGTAAGGAACCTCGGTGAATTTCTACAGTGCATCTTGTTTACGGTACACACTGCTGCTCCTGAGTGCCGGTGGTGGAGACGGGGAATGTGTGTGTCCGTGGTAACGAGCAACTTAATTCTACCTAAATATGGACAACAGAACTGCCCAGATGTGGTCACATGATGTTTTTTGGCAAGCTCATTTTTGTTGAGTGTTTACTTCTTGGAGTCAGTTCTGTTTAAAAATAATGCAGAAAGCTCGATATATTCAGCAGGTTGGACAGAATAGATGCAGACAGAGTGAACGGTTCAAGCTGATAACTTTTCATCTCAACTGAAGGAAGTTGGAAATACAACAGAGTTTAAACCAAAAGTGTAGAAGGGGACATCATGTTCAAAAGTGAAGGTCTGTGACAGTGGAGTGCACGAGACAGAATGTGTCACGCTACAAAAGTTGTAATACTAATTAAAAAAACACAAGTTTGTGAACGGCTGCCTAACGGTACCAAACTGCAACAAGGGGAAATAAAGAAGAAATATTTAAAAACAGAGTGGCAAAAACATGAATATGAGAGTGAAACAACGTAGAAGCTGAAGTTCTGATCTAAAGTGATTAAATTTAAAGGTTGAGTCCAGAAAATAACCCCTTTAGAAGATGGTGTTCTGTTCCTTGAGCTTTGCTGTTATTGACAGCTCAAGTGTTCCAGCATTATTTGTGTGCAGACTTGATACTTAATTTCAATAATGGAATGTCTGGATTTAATTTACTTCTAGGTCTTAGCCCGAGAACCACAAACAGACTCCTCGGCTGGTCTTATCTGTTCCACTGAACATTGCGAAAAATTAATTAAATCTCTCCAGAAATCATAGGGAACGGTTCACTAAAGAGAGAGTTATTGTTTTAACACGGGGACTGAACTCTTGTTTAGTCGCTGGCTTCTGCTGGAAATTCTGCTGGAGCAGCATCAAAGGAAAAAGGTAATACTCCCTGTCGGTCACAAAGACCTTGGTACGAAAGGGAGATATAGTCCATAAAACAGATTTCAGGCAGCAAAAACGAAGATTGAAAAGCAGGAGCTGTAACACAGTAATCTCAGAATCACTGCCAGTCTCACATGCTGGTGGGAATTGAAGTGGAATAATTGGACATGTGGCTGGAAAATGGGTTCAGGAGGGCAGGCAGCATGTTTCGGAAGCAATGGGACCAGCTCTGGAGCAGGTTCGATCTCAACAAAATGGATTGTTTGTATCTTGGCAGTACTGAAATGAACATCCTCACAAATAGGTTTGCGAGTGCTGTTGGGGAGATGTCAAATGAGATTGGGAATGTCAGATGGATCTTGGCTTCAAGAAAAGGTTGCATTCATATTCTCTCTCCGATCAGTTTCTTTGTTATCCTTTGCTGGGTCCTAAATTGCTCCCAATCGTCAGACTTACTATTGTTTCTGGCATTCTTACCTCCCATTTCATCTGATTTAATGCAATCTGTAACTTTTTTTAAACCACCACACCAGCTGGTAACATTTACAGTACAGCAGAACGCTGAATACTTTCATATAGAGTTTAGAAAACAAGATTTACACCAGTCCAAAACAAATAAAGAAATCAGTGGATGAAGATGGAACATTTTGAATACATGACTGAGAATTTAAAATAGAGAATTTGGAGGACAGTGTACCTTGGTTGGCTCCTGCAGTCACCGGATAATCAGGGATTATCAGCATTTGTTGGGATATGCAAACAAGGAGGGTGGAAGAAATTTGGACAAAGTAAATGTATGGAGTTTAGAATCTGGTGTCAGGCCGGTATGGCACTGGAATACGAGGGTCCAGAGATAACAATGGAATGAATTACTGTTTTACAAATGATGAGCTGAGGCATGGATGTGTTTAGGGGTTGGTTTACAGTTGGAAACAATAATTCTTGGTGATGATGTAAATATCTTTTTGAATTGATCTCAGGCACAATTAATGAAGCCACAAGTATCCCGAGTCAGTTCCCATTGAGCTCTATGGAATCAGTGAGAACCACAAAACCTTTTCATGGAAGTACTGAGGATGCCACATCCTGAGCTTCGGATCCCAACTGCCACCAAGCTTTCTGGTTGGCCTTGGATTCTTCCATGAATACATTAGTGTTGTGAAAAGACAGAATGTGGAAAGATACAAATAAAGAGAGGAAGTGAAATCAGCCATCACGGCAGGGTAGATTGAATGGAAACGGATGAAAATACACTGACAATAAAAAGCCACATAATTTTTAATAGTTTGTGACATTATTTACTCTTTATAATGGGAACTTTTTCTTGTACTTTTATCCAGATGTTTATATCAGAATTCAGTGCGAAAGAGTGGACAGGAGCCTGGCATTGCTTTTCCCACCCTGGCCTGCAGTACACAGTGATACATTCCACCAAGTCTTTTTTGTTTTTGTCTGGTTCACTCACTGAGAACAGATTGCTTCAGATGATTCTTTTTTTGGGGTGGGTGAGTGGATTTCATGTCTAATCCCTTTTTTAATTATGTTTTGTTGTTCAGCTTTCTACTAACTGTTGCTCATTGCTAACAGTACTTTACATTACTTTGCTTCTCGAGTCTCTCTCATTTTGCTCCTCGGATGGAGTTGTTCCTCGCTCATCAGAAAAGGAGTGTTATGATGTTGCTACTCCCCCTTCTCCTTTTGTTCCATTCCTCAAGTGGACTCCTCATTCGATTATCTGCTGCATCGAATGTTGAATCTCAGTTGTTTAGATTTATTCATCAATTGAATTATTGGATTATTTCACAGCATACTTGAAGTAGTCTCTGAACTTTTTCTGCACCACCACATAAATAAGTGCATTTGTGCAGCAACTTAGGTTCCGTAGCCTAAATGCAATTCCAACAAAGAGATCGAAGTTATCCGAGTAATAACCAACATATTATATATATATAAAATATACACCAACCAGAGAAATATGAAGCTGGCAGGTATAGCAAACAGTAAAATCACAGATTCCTTTCTGCTCTCTGTCTCTGGGTCTTCCGTCTTTGTCTGACCCCTCAGTCACTTACACACCTTATCAGCTTCGAGGATGTGTCTGATTGTCAGAACGTTGAGAAAGAGAATCAAAATGAATGGGAGAAATGGTGTTAAAAATGATTCAATATATTTATAACTCACCCACAGAGGATCATTAAAGTAACTGTCACTCGTATAACAGTACCATGGAACATTATTGATGATCCTTCCAGATTCAAATCGAAAATAGTTGGGAATGTTCTTTAAAGAAAAGAAAATATGACTGTTGCTAGAACTCTCATTGCAGTTTTCTCTGTGCAGTAATTAGTTTTCATCTGATGAAAACTAATAGCGACAAATCGATCAAAAGATAAAGCAACGTTGAACCAGACAAACAATCAATTGCGAAGTCGGTCAGGGCGTGGTTCACATTACGAACAGGAGTGATGTCCAGGAAACACCGTGCATAATAACAGTAAGTAAATCGATCAAGTATGGTATCAAAAATAACGAACAGTATATCAGACACTGCCATGGCTACCGATAGCGAGTGGTGCATGTTGAAAGACCACATTTGTCCGGGACAAGAATACAATCGCCGCTAGACTTACTGTAAGAGAAAGAAAAAGAGACTTTAAGTTCCTGATCAAATATTCTCTGTGCCTGATGGCTTTTGGCACAAAGATGATTGATGTTCTGTGTTTTCTCATCTCAGTTACCACTGTCAAATGAACCATTTGCTCTTTTAAAAGATAGGGAATAGTTTTCTGGAACTTACTATAGTTCTGGCCAGTTAGGGAGATGCACCTAATAGTTTGAAACATTGCCAATCATTTGGATAGCTTGCTCTTGTTAGTATGTTGGTGTAGCAGGATCTGATGCTTTTCCGTCTGGGCCCTCCTTTGTTTGATGGATAGGTTGTTGGGGATATGTCTGTCCAGGATAACTGTTGCCTTTTATATTACGTTGATGTCATTACCACCTGGCAGCTTGTTTGCACTGTGTCTGGTGTGTGGATTTTGAGATTTGAGTTTTGCTTAGCCAATATACCAAGCATCCCTTGTTGTTTGGGTAAGTTGCCAATCTGAGTTTTAGCAACCAGAAGGCTGCTACAGTCTGCTCTCCCATCCTAATCTGTCATCTCCAGCTCTACCTCAATGTCTGCTCCCATCTTCCTGCCTCTCACATGCACTGTCACAGGACTTTAAGACACTCTCCTCAAACTGATGTTACCACCATTTAGGTTCTTCAATGGTAGGGATATAGGGATTGGATATGTTGGAGGAAAATAGTTTGGGTTTAAGACTTCTGTCCCACATTAAGAATTAGTCCTGGATATCTTACCAGTTTAAATAAGCTTTACACGTCCTCAGAATAAATCTCGAGAACATTAATTCCCCATCCCAAAGCCTCAGTCAGTACATGAGGAAAAATTTTAGATTAACCTTTCAAACCTCACCATCTACTGTCTGATCGCCTTGCTGATGGACTTTTCATAGCGTTGTGTTCTCTTTGTAAAGTGAAGCTGTTTTGATCTTCCCTCTGATCACATTCACTCCCAGACCGATCAGCCAGAGACACAGTCAGTGCAGTGACCTTGCCTTCCCTGTGTTTACTTGTGCAGCCTCATGCCTCAGACGAAGACACTTTACAAACCAATGTTGGATCTCTCTCTCTATGATGTACACTTGTTCTGTGAGGTCACACAGTTCAGACATAGATAGGAGGGTTTATGGTTGATGGGCAGTGACACACAGCCAAAGACACACAGATATGGGATGAGACTGCCCTGGAGATGTTTCTGAGCTGACTCTGAGATACACACGATCTGTACAGCAGCTGATGGGGGCTGAATCAATCTCTGTTCCCTGCACTGTGACTGACATATTCAGTGAAGAAGCCTAAAACAGGTGACTGATGATGGGATGGAGTAGTTTGAAGGGAGATGGAGGGGTGAGACCAGAGAGGGTATGGGTCTGGGGCCCATCATACAGAGAGGGTGGGTTTCACCCCTTGTCCCTGTCATACCCTCTTGCTTTATTGTCTACACTAGTCTGCAGCCTCATCTGCTGTAGCATTTCAAATTATCATTCAAGTCATTCTGAAATGTCTTGAGAGTTCTGACCTCTACCACTCATTTATGCAGTGAGTTCTAGACACCCACATTACTTTCTTTCTCTTATCCTCCAGACATTTAGTTATTGACACCTTGCTCCTCCCTCAACTAAAGGGTTCAATTTCCTTGGCTTACATCTATGCCCATTAATCCCTGTTTCTTCCTGTCAACTCTATCTATATCCGTCATAGTTTTAAAAATCTCAATCATGTCCCCTCTCCATCTCCTATGCTCTAAGGAAAACAACCCCAGTCTGTCCCATCTCTCCTCATAACTGACAATCTCCAGTCCAGGCAACATCCTGGTAAATCTCCTGTGCTTCCTCCTAGAATATGCAGAACTCTATGTCAGCCTATATTTTAGAGGGAATTGAATATAGTCAGGTACAGCCTTATTAAGCCATTGCCTGTAGTATTGTCGACAGTTCCAAGGTGCTCTGTTTCAAAGGAAATTTAATTGGTCACACTACTATGCTTTTAGCAAAACACTTAATTCTTACACCACAGTTAAAACACAAGCAGAAAAAAAAAGAATGAGCACAACTTTAACTCTATCAAAATAATATGTTATCTAACTTCTACTCATGAATTGTTCCAATACAGAAACATGCTACAAACACAGCCTTGGCAAAGGCAAATTCAGCAAAGCAGATTCCCTTCACTTGCTATCTCCTCCAGTCCAGAAGAAACGCCGAAAGAAACAATCTCGCAGGAGAGAAAGAACTCAAGGCTTTTTCTGCAGCAGAGAGAGAGAGCACTGTATCTAGCAGCTTCAAAATCAAAAAACACAAATTCAACAACAGAAAATAAAACTACGACCCCCAAATCTATGTGAGCCTGACTCCACCCACTCATCCTTCTTTTGTCTAACTTTTAAAAAAAAGCCCAAATCTATCTACTTTGCTTTCTGCGGAGCAGACACCTCATCACCAGACTGACAACACCTCTCTTCAAGAGAGGCAGGACAGAACAAATCCTTCTTAAACACACAATTGGTTCAGACACAATGGTATCAGCCTGCTCTCCTTGGAATCAGTTTAACAGATACAGTGGGGTCACACTGTTCTCCTTGGGGTCAGTGATACAGACACATTGGGCTCTCCCCAGCCTCTGCAATACAAACAATGTGGTTTCTGTCTGCTCTCCCCTGGGTCAGTGACGGCGACACAGTGGGGTCAAGTCTGCTCTCCCTTGGGTCAGTAAAAGAGACAGAGAGGATTCTGTCTGTCTTCCCCTGAGTCAGTGACAGAAACACAATCAGGTTAACCTGCTCTCCCCAGGGCAATGACAGACACATGGTGCAGTCAGTCGGCAGTCCTATTAATCTGCCAAAGATATGCGGTGGGGGCAATCCGCTCTTTCCTGGGTCAGTGACACACACAGGGTGGGATCTGTCTGCTTTCTCCTGGGTCAGAAATACAGACACAGTGCAGTCAGTCTGCACATAGAATATAGAAAATAGGAGCAAAAGGTGGCCTATCTTCTTTCTCCTTTGGGTCAGTAACAGAGACACAGTGGGGTCAGTCTGCTCTCCCCTGGGTCAATGACCATGACACAGTGGGTCAGTTTGCTCTCCGCCTGGGTCAGTAACAGAGACACAGTGGGGTCAGCCTGCTGCCCCCTGGGTTAGTGCCAGAGACACATTGGGTCATTTTGCTCTACCTGGGTCAGTAAAATAAACACTATCTGGTCAGTCTGCTGTCCCCTGGGTCATTGATACAGACTCAGTGGGGTCAGTCTGCTCTCCCCTTGGTCAATAACAGAAACTCTGGGGGCTAAGTCTGCTTTCCCCTGGGTCAGTGGCAGAAACGCAGTCAGATCAGGCTGCTTTCCCCGTGGACAGTGACAGAGACTCATTTGGGGTCGGTGTGCTGATCCCCAAGTCAGTAATAGAGAGACAGTTGGTCAGTCTGTTCTCCCCGGAGTCAGTAAGAGAGGCCCGCAGGGGCTAAGTCTGCTGTCATCAGGGTCCATTGGACTGTTCTGTATCACCTGTGGTTTGTGGAGAAATTTGCAAAGAAGAATATCTTTGACCACAAGTCCATCAGGTAGTGGTCAGCATGTAGCATCCTTGAGCCCCTGTGGGAAACAGAGAGGGTGGGTCCGGTTGGGTTGTTCCCTGAGCAGACTGTCAAAGTCATTTGATAGAATGCCTCCTCAGCAGAAGTTTCCAACAAGCACAAAGACATCGCTGGCTGGTGGTGAGAAGGGCTCTGTCTGTGAGATCCTTCTTGTATGCCCTGACTGTGTGCTCCACCACATGCTGCCCTCAAAGACGCTGCAGTTGGGGGGGTGGGGAACACTGTCACGTGTCTCCTTCTGGAATCTGCCTTTGCAAATGAAGCTTGCAGAAAGGTGCAGTGGTTTTTGTCCAAGTTCATCCTGAGCAGCTTCGTAACGTAGAACCCTGTGCTGTCTGGTCTGGTCCCTGGGACCCACATCTGGACAAGCATCGGCTGTGCCTGGAGGACAATCAACGCAGTGAAAGACACTCTTTGGTCTGCCTGAAACTTCCAGAGCAAGGAGATGAGCCCGACCAAGTGTTACAGACTGGCACATTCCAAGGTCCAAGAGTACGTGCTAAGGGATGGACTAAATCGTAGATAAGTAAGAGATGCCCTTGGTTTGTTTATTGCATAGACTCCAACTCCAATGTTTTTGTTTTCTTCATTTGCTATTGCACAGAACTGAAATGCCTTAATAACTATGTATGTATACCTTCATTTTTTCTGAGTACAGGATATTTTTGAAATAAAAAATCCTTCCTTTGATACAAATCTGTTCACAATATTTCAAATTCCAGGCCTTAGAGAGCCTGAGCAGTACATCCCTGCTCTTATATTCTAACCTTCTCAAACAAACACTACCATTGAATTTACCTTCCTAACTGCCAACCGAAGCTGCATTTTAACCTGAAGAGAATCCTGAACACAGACTAACAAGTCCCTTTGTGCTTCAGATTTCTGAAGCCTTTCCCCATTTAGAAAACACTCTGCCCCTCTCTCCTTCTAATCCCAGCGCATAACCTCACACACCCGCTAAGTACTTTCTTATGTGCTTCAGGTCTGGCAGCATCTGCCCAGAGAGAGATAAAGCAGAGACAACGTTCCGAGTCCGGGGGCGGCGTCCTTCGGAAGAGTGCGCTTTCGGACTTGATACACCGACACACAATTTCTTCATCGCTTTCACCTCTCTGTCTGTGTGAGTCTTTTTCATTCTGATAACATATTATTGTTTTCGGCGATATGAAACCGGTCCTTTTGTGTTTTTATTTTCTCTCCTGAAAGGGTTGTTTCCCTTTAAAGAGTTTTTCTTCTGAAACAGCTGCTAAAGGTCACTTGGGGCACGAGGCGGCCGTTAACAGCCATCTCGCGCGCGGGGGGCGGGGCCTGAAGCTAAAATGGCGGCGGTCCCACCCAGAAAGGAGAATCGTTGTGGGAGAGCGGACTGTGTGGGTAAAGTCTCGTTCCCGAAGGTTATTGGGATGGGACATGGGACATGGGACATTGGAGGGGGGAGATTACGTTTGGGTCCTTCTCTCTCTCTCTCTCTCTCTCTCTCCCCCTCCCGGGTAATCTGGCCGGTGCGCGGCGGCGGGCGACCCTGAAGAAGGGTCTAGACCCGAAACGTCAGCTTTCCTGCTCCTCTGATGCTGCTTGGCCTGCTGTGTTCATCCAGCTCTACACCTTGTTATCTCTGATATTGTGTGATGGCGGGTATAGCCGCTGCCGGTGAAGAAAGTGGGATGGTTGACCACTGCGATGGCGATGACGGCACCGTTTTATTTTGCCTCCGGGAGTTGCTCCAAACTCAGGAGGATCCCCGGGGGCTGGGAAAAGAAAGAGAACTTTGGACAAAGGAAGAGTTGGTAGGGTTTGGGATTCTCTTCCTCAAACAGCGGCCTGTTCCAATTCAGTTACTAAATTTAAATCTGAAATACACAATTTTTTTATTAATGAAGGTGTATCGGGGTATGGGCTCAAGGCAGGTAAATGGGGTGAGGCTACGGATCAGCCGCGATCTTATTGAGGGGCGGAACATTTTCGAGGGGCTGAATGGCCTTCACCTCTTCCTGTGAGAGTTGTTTACAAATTTATCAGAACTCTTCAGTAAAATCTAATGGCGATGGATTGCTAAGGATGGATAATCTAAACCAAAGCAGGGCTCACTCACTCTGCTGAAACCGCTGGATGGGGCTGTGTATTTCTCACCTTACAGTTACTGCTGATTGAGTCTGGTATATGACACTATATTCACATGTTCAGAAGCCATGATAGCAGCTCCCTGCCTCACCCCATTCATCTTTTTTTGTTTTTAATTTGGTTGATGAGTTGATGGCACCTCTAGCTCAGCCACCATTTATTGCCCATTGCTAATTGCTGTTGAACTGAGTCACTTGTTAGACCATTTTGGGGGTAGTTAAGAGACAACTGCATCACTGTGGGTCTGGAGTCACAAATAGGCCAGGTAAGGGCAGCAATTACCTCATTCCTAAAGGGTATTAGTGGATTAGATGTGTTTTACAACAATCAAAGTGTGGTTAGATGGTTACCATAAAGCCAACTCTCTATTCCAGGCTTCATTGACCTCAAAGTTCACCATCTGCCTCCCTGGGATTTGAACCCATTTCCCCAGACTAGTGGCCAGGGATTCTGGATCATGTCACATGACATTACCAAGACACCACTGTCCTCCAGTGAAAGGGGAAAACACTGAAACTTGAGGTGACCAGGTGTACAATGCATTACCTGGAACGTACACCTGCAAGGAGCTGAGGATCTCAAAATAATGCTCCACTGTCACAAGATGTGGTCCCTGTTTTTGTAGGGACTTGTTCTCAGTCACATTCATACAGCATAGAAACAGACCCTTTGGTCCAACCTGTCCACACTGACCATGTTCCCAAACTAACCTAATCACACCCTCCTGCACTTGGTCCATATTGCTCCAAACCTTTCCTATTCATGCACTTACCCAAATGACTTGTAAATATTATAACTGTACCTGCATCCACCACTTTCTCTGGCAGTTCATTCCACACATGAACTATGCTCTGTCTGAAGAACATACTCAATAGAAGAGCTTTCAGCTGTGCAATGTGTTTTGGAGAGACGTGTGGGGTGCAGCATCATTCCTTTGCCAAACACTAATATGGACACTCTGGTTAAGTTAATGACAAATTGCATGTAAGGTAAAATCTTGAGGCATCCTTGCAGAGCTGTATATGACCATGGGGATATTGGGCAGAGAGCGCATGCTCTGGATTCCGGCCCATAACGGCCAAGCACCAGTTGGTGAGGCCGTTCATTTGGAGCCTGTGAATTGATTGATTCACTGAGCCCACGAAGCAATGGTTTTCCAAAACGCGCACATAGAACTCCGCAAACTGTAGCTCCTGCCCTAGCAAAAAATTAGTTAAACAGTCAGTGAAGCTGCTCATTCCCAAACATAGCTGCTGTCCCGTCTCCTGCCCTGCTGTCCATTCCCCATTACCACCATCCACATTTGGTGTCAAACTCATTTTGCTCATCAGGACACCAATGCTGACAGTGATCCGTTCACGAAGGTTTATGGTACGTACAACACTACTGCACTGGAGTCACTCGGACTCACTGCTGATCTGCCCTTAGGTTTCTTTTGTTGAGATGTTTTCTTAAGAGATGTTATCTTAAGAGATGTTACTGTATACCTCTGGAGTAGGTTGGATTGATGCTGGGCCACCTCTCGCGGGGTTAGGGACACTACCACTGTGCCACAAGATCTCCTCGCTCCTGACAATTAATTAATTGGTATGAGTGGATATTTCACAATGCTCTCTAACTGCTCTCTGAACCTGGACTGAGTTGCGATGTAAGTAAGTGTTTTTGCTCGGTTGCTGGCGCACCGCTGCACTCAGGTGGTGACTTTCCACCTTCAGACCCTGCAGTGATACCTTTATGTCGAGCCTCCTCCTAGAGGGTGTGTCCTAGGCTATATATTTTTTCTGTCAGGTGCATGACCTCAATTGCAACACAAAGCTCCTGCTTATCGGCGATGAGAGTTTAAGGTCTCTCTCAGGACACTGCCTGTCTTTTACCAGGACCTGATCAATGTCTGGAACATGGTCGCCTCGCGCCGGGTCTTCCCGTTGTCAGAAGTAGCGGCTATCATTAGAGATCCATTTTTCAGGAAGCTGCACCTCCACTATCAAGGGTTCGAGGGGCTGGCGAAGGGGAGGGCTGCAGGCGCAGGGCTGACCAGAGTCGGGATGAGCTGGGTGACAGAGGCCTGGGCTGCAGGAATTTGCAAGCAGGATAGTGGTGAACAGCCAGTTCACTGCTGCTGCCATCCAACACCTTGCACCAGTTGGAGAATGCTCAAGTGTGCTGTGGAATCCTGTCTGTGCGTACCCCTGTTCATACAGAATTTCACATTGCCCCAGGATCCCGTATTTCCCTCGGGAGTCTGTGCCCCACAGCCGGAATACGTGTTGTATGTCATTCAGGGACACAAAATTGCAGGCTCTGTCCAGACTGTTGCTGCACATCATCCACCTCTACTCCTTCATCCACCGTCTGAACACACCTTGGAGTGCCGATTTACCGCCGGGTGGTGGGGATCCGCAATCGAGGGCTCTCTACGCACGAGTCCACCCTCTTTCCATCTGGGATCTGGCGTGGAGGGTATTGCCCAAAGCTGTTCCTTTTCACCGCAGATTGCAGTAGTTCAGACTCCCAGCCCAACTTCTTATTTTAAGATGCTGTGGAGTCCATGGACCATGTATATGTTGGTTGTGGACATTTGCACTCACTTCATAGTTACTTAAAAAACCTTCAGTTGTGTTTTTGGCTGCACTTCAGCCTCATGCTCTTGATCTTTGGGCACCTGGTGCAGAGGGATGTGGGCAGATCAGCGGAGCTCCTCGTGGGCCTGGCGAGGCTCGCTCTCAACTGGTCCAGGCAGTGGGCCATGGAGAGGGTTATCTCTACCAACTGCCTGTCCCTCTTTCATAGTTGTGTGCTTTATTTTCACCCTCCATCTCTATTTTGATTATGTCCCCTCCTTCTCTCCCTCCCCCCTTCCTCATTTGTTGACTTAAGCAACTTGCCAGGTTTTGCTTGCTCATGTTTCACTTGACAGATGGGTGTTTTCCTGGTGTTGGAAAATACAGAATAAAGTCTTTGCACAATGGTGTCTTTTTACTGTGTCAACATACATACACACATTTGGGGAAAATATAAACACTACAGTTGGAACCGTCTTTGGGAGCAGTGGCAACGTGGGGAAGGAAGAAAAAAGAAAAAAATAAACAGGAGTGTCAGAGGTTCTGCTGACTCTCGGAGCTGGCTCTGAGGAAGCTGGGTCAGTGTCAAGTACTATACATGTGTAAATAAAGGATGACTTGTAGACAAGGTAGTTGCCTTTGTAGAGTTATTTTCGTGGTGATGAGAAGAAAAACACCTTACTGAAGATGCACCTTCACTTGCAACAGTCGTCTTTAAGTTGGGGTAAGCATTTCTAGCATCATGCTGTTATTTGGGAAGTTTGACTCTAATCCTGCCATCAAAGACTGGACCCAGTATGTGGAAAGAATGCATTTTTTTTCCGGGTAAATGACATTGCGGCAGACGAAAAGCAACGAGTAATTCTCCTGACAGCTTGTGGACTTACAGCTTTTTCATTTATTAGAAACCTAACTTTCCATGAAGCACCAGATACGAAAACCTTTCAAGGGTTGAAGGATTTGGCTAAGGAATATTACGACTTCAAGCCTCCTCTAATCCTGAGACTCGTTGAGGTTGTTTGGCTCGTCGAACTGGTTTGTTGTTCCGCAGACATTTCGTTACAGTGCTTGGTAACATCCTCAGTGCAGCCTCTGATGAAGCATCGGTGTGTTTTCTCACCTGGTTTTTAAACTCTGGTGTCCGTTGCGATGGATTGCCTCACTTCCGGGTTTCCTCCGTAGTGGAATGTATATGGGGTCGAGTTCAATGTGTTTATTAATAGCATGCTTCGTGGCGTGCCATGCTTCCAGGAATTCTTGTGTTTGTCTCTGCCTAGCCTGTCTCAGGATCTTGGTGTTGTCCCAGTCCAAGTTGTGGTACTCCTTGTCCATGTGGATTGAGATGAGTGAATATTGGTCGTGTCTTTTTGTAGCCAGTTGGTGTTCATGTACTCTTGTTGTTAGTTTCCTTCCTGTTTGTCCGATGTAGTGTTTCTCACAGTCTCTGCAGAGGATCTTGTAGATGACATTGGCCCTGTCCATGGCAGGGAGTGGGTCTTTAGTTTGGGTGAGCACTTGTCGTAGGGTTGATGTGGATTTGTGTGCCACTCTGATGCCCAGCGGTCGTAGAAGTCTTGTGGTGAGTTCTGACGTGTTCCTGATGTAGGGTAGTGTGATGAATGTGTCGGGGCGTGTAGAATCTTTCTGATTCTAGACCACAAGAGCCAAGAAAAGACAGACAAGCTAACCACACTTACCCACAAAAGCAACAACAACAGAACTGACACATGGATAAGGAACCTCTCCGACAGGAAACTGACAGACGCGGAAAAAGTCGTTCTTACCCGGGGACTGAACTACAATTACAGGGACGCCAACAAAACGGAATGGCTAGCTACACTGGAAGCCACACTCAAGACCAACAACATCAACGAAGAAACACAACAAACTATAAGACAGACAGTAGTCCTGACACTAACCAGAAAGAGGGAACTCAACACACGGGAAAGACAAGCCCTGGACAGATTAAAGAAGGACAAGAACATGTCAGAACTCACCACAAGCTTCAAAATCTCCCCTCCCCTTACCGCATCCCAAAACCAACCCAGCTCGTCCCCACCTCCCTAACCTGTCCCTCCTTCCACCTATCCCCTCCTCCCACCTCAAGCCCCACCCCCATCTCCTACCTACGAACCTCATCCCGCCCCCTTGACCTGTTCGTCCTCCCTGGACTGACCTATCTCCTCCCTACCACCCCACCTATGCTCACCTTTACTGACTCCATCTCAGCCTCTTTGACCTGTCTGTCTCCTCTCCACCTATCTTCTCCTCTATCCATCTTCTATCCGCCTCCCCCTCTCTCCCTATTTATTTCAGAAACCCCTTCCCCTCCTCCATTTCTGAAGAAGGGTCTAGGCCCGAAACATCAGCCTTCCTGCTCCTCTGATGCTGCTTGGCCTGCTGTGTTCATCCAGCTCTACAGCTTGTTATCTCAGATTCTCCAGCGTCTGCAGTTCCTACTATCTCTGATATATTTTTTCTGTCAGGTGCATGACCTCAATTACAACACGCAGCTCCTGTTTATTGACCGTGAGAACTTCAGGTCTCCCTCAGGATGCTGCCTGACTTTTACCAGGATCTGATCAATGTCTGGAACATGGTCGCCTCGTGCCGGGTCTTCCCGCTGTCAGGAGTAGCAGCTATCATCAGAGATCCCTTTCTCAGGAAGCCGCACCTCCATGATCGAGGGTTCGAGTGGCTGGCGGAGGGATAGGGCTGTGGGTGCAGGGCTGACCAGAGTCAGGGACAAGCTGGGTGACAGAGGCCTGAGCCACAGGAATTGGCAAGCAGGGTGGTGCTGATCGTCCAGCTCACTGCCGCTGCCATCCAACACCTTGCACCAGTTGGAGGATGTGTGTACCCCTGTTCATACAGAATTTCACATTGGCCCCAGGATCCCGTACCTCCCTCAGGAACCTGAGCCGGCTCTGGAATACGGGTTGTATGTCTTTTAGGGAAGCAAAATGGCAGGCTCTGTCCAGACTGCTGCTGCACATCATCCACCTCTATTCCTTCGTCATCCACTTCCCAGACATGCCTTGGCATGTGTTTTTACCACTGGGTGGTGGGGATCTGCAATGGAGGGCTTGCTATACAGGAGTCCACCCATTTCCCCTCGGGGACCTGGGGTGGAGGGTGTTGCAAGCAACAGTCCCTTATAACCACAGGTTGCAGTAGTTCACAGACTCCCAGCCCAACGACTTGTTTTGAGGCTCTGTGCAGAAGGTCGACGATATTTTAGATATATAATATATATAATACATGTAATATATCCTTTACATTTATATATTGATTGAGGGCATCTGCACTCCCTATTTAGGAGCAATTTGAAAACCTTATGTGTTTTTGGCTGCACTTCAGCAGATGGTGGAATTTGAATTCAATAAACATCTGGAATTAAGAGTCTAATGATGACTGTGAATCCATTTTCGATTGTTGGAAAAACCCATCTGGTTCACTAATGTCCTTTCGGGAAGGAAACTGCCTTCCTTACCTGGTCTGGCCTACACATGACTCCAGACCTACAGCAATGTGGTTGACTCTCAACTGTCCTCTGGGCAATTAGGGAAGGGCAATAAATGTTGGCCTTGCCAGCGATGCCCTCATCTCGTGAATGAATAAAGAATTACAGCTGCTGCCTGTGATTTTATAAACCTCTATAAAGTCACCCTTCAGCCTCTGACACTCCAGGGAATACAGCCCCAACCTAATCAGCCTTTCCCTATGGTTCAAACCCTCCAGCCTTGGCAACATCCTTGTAAATCTTTTCTGAACCCTTTCAAGTTTAACAACATCTTTTCTAGAGCAGGGAGACCAGAATTGCATGGAGTATTCCAAAAGTGGCCTAACGAATGGCACGTATGGCCACAACATGACATCTCATTTGCTGTGTTTCATTAATAATGTCAACTGATTAATCAGTTTGAAATTGAAAGCTTGTTTCAGTAATGGTGACAGTGACAACGATCATCAATTGCCCTAAAAACCCATCAGATTCCCTAATGTCCTTCAGGGAAGGAAATCTGCCATCCTTACCTGGTCTGGACCTATACGGACTCCTGGAGTGGCCCTCTAAAGATATTGAGCTGTATCCATGCACAACACACTGGCAAGATGGACTGCGGCAGTTTGAGAAAGCGACTCCTCTCTCACTACTCTCTCAAGAGACAATTAGGGATGGGCATTAACTGCTGGCCTCGTCAGCGATGGCCAAATCCCATGAAAGACTGAAAGAACAGACATCCCACAATCGATAGCAGTGGCTCTAATGCAGGCTAGGTAAATTAATACACAGGAGAACTAAACTGAGGAGAGATGCTATGCAGAGATAGATGGGAGAAATGCACCAGGCGAGAAAGAAATGGTACAGACAGCAGTGCAGACAGTTAGAAAATAATACAAAAATGGAAAAACAGACTCTATGACACACAAGAACAGTTCAGAGGCTGGGAATCCTGTGCCAAGTAACTCACTGGACTCCCCAAAGCCTGTCTACACGGCACAAATCAG
>NC_063379.1:6368147-6379060 GCF_021869965.1 Rhincodon typus | reverse complement strand
TCTTATGTCAACTTTTCATGGACACAATGCAGCATTTCTGTCTGATTTCTAATTATCTGAAATGAATCAATAATACGAATAGCAAGAACATCAGAGGGCAACCCTGGAAGTTTCACTGAAGGAAAACTTGTGAAGAGCTACAATAGAGGAAAAGTAAAACAAAACGACTAAAAAGAGGAACTGTTGGACAGACTGAGCAGATGCTGCAGTATTTGTGGGGAAGGGAAACTCTGGGTAACAGTTCAGGAAACAGAAACCTCTCGAAAAATGGACGGTTAATCCTAATTTTGATTCTATTGATAGATTTTCAGTTTTCTCTTTTACTTTATCAAGGGGGAGGGAGGCGAGTTGCTGCCAGGGTTGAGAGAAATCAGGGAAATTTATACTGTTTTAGAATCAAAGAGTCATATGGCATGGAAACAGACCCTTCAGTCCATTGCCAACCTTGGTCCCAAACTAAACTAGCTCCACCTGCCTGCTCTTGGCCCATCTCCCTCCCAACCTTTCCTTTTCATGAACTTATCCAAATGTCTCTTAAATGCTGTAACTATCTCTGTATCCAGCACTTCATCAGGAAGTTCATTCCACACACCAGCCACTGTAGGTGTAAAAAAAGTTGCCCCCATGTTGTTTTTAAATAAAAAAAATCCTGGATCCTCATCAATAAATCAGTGGTCCATCTCGATAAACCCTGGCCATTTCTAAATGGTTTTTACAATAAATAACATCCTCTGTCCCTCCACAATAAAGTAATGGTCTCTTTAAACAAACTGGGTCATTTCCAATGTTTTTAAAATCAATAAACTCTCAACCCTCACTAATGAATAAACAGTATATTTAAATAAATCCTGGCTGTTCCCAATGTTTTTAATAATCAATAACCCCCAGACCCCACATCAGGACATGAATGGAGTATAGAATCATCAACCTCTCCCCTTCAGATAGATGTGTCCAGCTCATAACTAACATTAAAAAACAAAAAAAATTTCCTTTCAAGATCCTTTATCAATTATCGAGTGTCATCAATCTGTTTTCTGATTTTTCCAATTTTTCTTACCAGTGCAAACACTTTGTTTTCAATCATGAAAATCTATTTACTTTGCACTTCATTATCGAGAAGATAATAATTCTGTTTTCCAATGTTTTGAATTTGTTTTTTTAACCAATGGAAGCACATTGTTCCATTCGATGAAAATTGATTTCACTCTCAACTATTTTGTCCAATTACCTTTTCAGCTTTTGGGTGAATATGTCAATTTCTGCAGAACCTTTCTATCAGTGAAGTATTTTTAATTGTTCATGGTTTGTGGATAGACCATAAGATATAAGAGCAGCCCATTGAGACTGTTCTGCTGTTTGATCATGGTTGATATGTTTCTCAAGCCCATTCTCCTGCCTTCTCTCCATAAATCTTGATTCCCTTACTAATGAAGAACTGGCCTATTTCTGTCTTACTCAATGTCTTGGCCTCCATAGCCCTATGGGACAATGCGTTCCACAGATTCACCACCCTCTGGTTGATGACATTCCTCTTTATTTAAAAGCTAAAAAGTTTTGCCTTCGCTCTGAGCCTGTGCCCTCATGTCCCAGTCATTCCAACTAATGGAAATATCTTCTCCACACCCACTCTATCCAGGCGTCTCAGTTCTCTGCAAGTTTCAGTGAATTCTCACCCCAAACTTTCTAAACTCCAGCAAGCACAGACTCAGAGTCTTCAACCACTCCTTATTTAACAACCTCCTCATCCCCAGGGTCTTTCTTGTGAACTGTCTCTGGATCTCCACCAAAGCCACATGCTTCCTGAGACATAGGTTCCAAAACTGCTCACAGTATTCCAAATGCAGTCTGACCAGAGGCTTAGACAGTCTCAGCAGTGTATCCCCTCTCTCATATTGGAATCATCTCTGAATATATGCTAGCATTGCATTTGCCCTGCTAACAGCCACCTGAACCTGCATGTTAACATTCAGAGAATCCTGAACTAGAACTCCTAAGTCCCTTTGCGCTTCCCCATTTACAAAATAGTCTACCCCTCTATTTTTCCTACCAAAGTGCACCACCTCACATTTTTCCACATTGTATTTTCATCTGCCATTTCTTTGCTCACTTTCCTAGCCTGTCCAAGTCCTTCTGTAGCATTCCCGCTTCCTGAACACTATCCACTTATCTTTGTTTCCTCTGTAAACTAGCAACAGTTCCCTCAGCTCCTTCATCCACATTGAAGAAATGCTTGTGGAAAATGCCCCCTTTCCCAGAAAGGATACCCTACAATGGAAAATAATCTGGATTAGAAACTTTATTTTGTGGAATCTTTTGCGAGATTTTATTTGTTTTTATCCTTTTATTCTTACTAAACTTTGAAGTAGCCTCCAGGGAAATTTCAACATATTTTTCATTTCTTCTCTGAATTTGCTCTGGGTCACTGCATAAATACATGGGTTTTGAAAGCAACTCAAAAATAAGAGGAAATGTCCAATTTTGGAGGCAATATATGCTGGACTTGTCCTGTCACCACGGTAATAATTAGTGTCTGTCAACCTGGTAACTCCTAAGTTCACTGAATGTGTCAACCAAAGCAATATGAAACTGATTGATACAGAGAACAATAAAATGATGGATTTCCTTCGATTCTCCACCTCTGAATCTCTCAGATTCTTCGTCCTGAGTTGGCAGAGTCCAGTGCGGGTTCTATTTGACACCAAAATACGTCGGATGGTTAGAGAATTAAACAAGACAAGCAAAGTAAAAGGAAGCCAAATGACCCAGGCACTGTAAAACCAGACAAATGCAATTCCTGGAGATGAAGAAAAAAAAGCAGCCCTTGACCGACAGCCCCACTGCACTTGGTTAATTATTTGCTGAGGCTCATATGCAAACAAAATTGGTATTTCCTTCGGTGAGATTAGGATGGTGAGTGTTGTTATAATGGTGATTGCCGTTCTCTCAGTACAGTACTTTGTTTTAAATTTCTGGCAACAGATCACTATAAATCGGTCAAGTGTGAAGGAGACTACGCACCAAACAAACAAATCAAAAGCTACAGCATTCATATATATGATGACCTTACACACAGGAGTGAGAGACAGGAATGAAAGTGGAAAGTGATAAGAGAAAATACAATATATGATTATATTGTTAATGATGACCAGTAGATCTGTTGCTGCCATGGCCACCATATAAACGGATATACACTTGGAAAGGCCACAGTTTCCTCGGGAGAGAATCACAATATTCACCAAGTTTGCTGTAAGAGGGAGTGAAAGAAGTTTCAGAAGGTTCCAGAATAGGCTAAAGTAACAAGTAACATATGTGCCACACAAATGCCAGGCAATGACAATCTCCAATAAAAGACAATCTAACTATTGTCCTTTGACATTCAGTGACATTATCATTACTGAATCCCCCACTATCAAGATCCTGGGGGTTACCGTTGACTAGAAACTAAATTGGACTCACTATATAAATACAGTAGGTTCAAGGGAAGATCTGAGGCTAGGAATACTACAGTGCGTAACTCAGCTCCCAAAATCTGTCCACAGGGCACAAGTCAGGTGTTTGATGGAATACTCCCCACAACCTTTTCCATCTAGAAGGACATGGGCAGCAGATATATGGGAACACCACCTCCTGCAAGTTCCCCTCCAAGCCACTCACCATCCTGACTTGGAAATACATCACCATTCCTTCACTTGTCAAAATTCCAGAACTCCCTCCCTAATAGCATAGTAGGTCTATCTACAGCAGTTTCAAAAAGGCAGCTTAGCACCACCTTCTAAAGGGCAAACTAGGGACATTTAATAAAATGCTGGCCCAGCCAGCAACACCCACATCCATGGGCAAATTTAAATGAAATAACAACCCAGTGTTTGATTTAAATAGGTGGAGATACCGATTGGAAATTGTTAAATATATTCAGTGCAATTATCAAAATACCCAGAGCTACCACTGTACGGGAGATAATTTTACTAACTATCCATAATGGGATGCTGACATCAGGGAAACAGTTTACTAATCCACAGTGAGGTATGAACAGGAATTAACATGGACTCAAAAACAACCAGGTTACAATGTCTCACCAGGAAGAGCAACAGCCGCGAGGATCGGGTAGTAAATCTCTTTCACCAGCAGAATGACTGCTTTCCCCATTTTCTGGGAGAGTGGATGACTTCTGTCAGAGATGAAAGACTGTGACTGGGTCTGAACCGTGCAGTGGATAAGAATCTATGTTAATACATGCGTCAAACCACCAGGGAGTCAATCAGATGAAATAATCATTGACATTAATTACAGTCATTTAAGAAAATAAACACTCAGACACGTTTTCTGAAGAAGGGTCCCACCCGAAATGTCAGCTTTCCTGCTCCTCGGATGCTGCCTGGCCTCCTCTGTTCCTCCAGCTCCACACTGTGTTAACTCAGACAAGTTATTTGTTTTTTTCTGATATGTATTAATATTTTTTAAAATCCATTCAGTTTTATTTCCAAATGGAAAGTGCTGACTGTAGGTCCTAGCTGCAAGCTGATTTCTGCAGCAGATAAACCATCAGCTACTTCCCAGCATTGGCAAATGAACTGTTGATGAAAAAATGAAACAGAGTTGTACTATCCCTAGGAATTAAGTCAATTTGTTTGACAATCATATGTTCAATTGTGTAATGAACATCTGTGCAATTTTATAATAACCTCATGTCTATTTGTATAATCGATTTATGTTTATTTGTGAAATAAATTTACATGAAATTGTAACTAAACTATGTTCAATTGTATAATAGATTTATCTTGATTTGTATACCTCTCAGAGTCTTTAAAGTAAACTTGCTAACTTTACTTGTTCACTTTACTTTAACCAACACTTATGTTCAAATGAGCAAAAGCTTGTGTTCATTTTGGGAATAAACTTGTTTTCAAATGTGAAATAAACAATAAGAACCATAAAGGCCATGTGAAATCGGAACAGGAGTAGGCCATTTGGTCCCTTGAGTCTGCTGTGCTATTCAACAGGATCATGGCTCATTCCACATTCTTTGCATTCACTCTCCTACCATTTCCCCATAACCCTTGATTCCCTGACTGATCAAGAACCTCTCTATCTCAGCCCTAGATATACACAAGGACTTTGACACCACAGCTTTCTGGGGCAAGGAGTTCCAAAGACTTACAACCCACGAGAGATCAAATACCTCCTCATCTCAGTCTTCAATTGTTGCCCCTTTATTCTGAGACTGTGCTCTCTGGTCCTAGACTCTCCCATGGGGGGAAGCATCCTCTCAGCATTTACCCTGTCAAGCCCCTTAAGAATCCTATAGGTTTCAATGAGATCACCTCTCATTCTTCTAAACTCCAGGGAGTAGAATCCCAACCTGTTTAACCTTTGCTCAATAGACAATCCCTCCATTATTGGTTTTGCGGTAATACCAGTAGGCCATCACCTTCCCTGTTGACACCGCCCAGACACTGCAACCACAAACAAGCACTCCCTCCAACACTGACGCTCAATAGCAGCAGTGTATACTATCTACAAGATACACTACAAGAAATTCACCAAAGACAACACCTTTCAAATTCATGACCACTAGAAGGACAAGGGCAACAGATACATGGAAACACCACCCCCTGCAAGTTCCGCACCAAGGCACTCACTATCCTGACTTGGAAATATATCGCTGTTCCTTCAATATCTCTGGGTCAAAATCTTGGAATTCCCTCCCTAGCTGCATTGTGGGTCTACCTACAGCACATGGACTGCAGCAGTTCAAGAAGACAGCTCAGCCCCACCTTCACAAGGATAAATAGGAAGGGACAATAAATCTGGCCCAGCCAGCAATGCCCATATGTCATCTGGCTGTCAAAGGCCCCAATCTGGTACGGTAAATCCTCCTATTCAGAATGATAAAGGCCTCCATTCAACACAATAAAGGCCCTTATTTGGCATGATAAGGGCCCCTATTAGACATGATAAAGGTCCCTGTCAACAACACAATAAAGACCCCAGCCAACACAATAAAGGCTCAATCCAGCACATAAAGGCCCCAATCTGGCACGATAAAGGCCCCATTGCAGCACGATAAAGGCTCCAATCCAGCACGATAAAGGCCCCAATCCAGCACGATAAGGGCCCCAATCCGGCATGATAAAGGCCCCAATCCAGCACGATAAAGGCTCCAATCCGGCATGATAAAGGCCCCAATCCAGCATGATAAAGGCCCCAGTCCAGCACGATAAAGGCTCCAATCCGGCATGAGAAAAGCCCCAATCCAGCACGATAAAAGCCCCAATCCAGCACGATAAAGGCCCCATTGCAGCACGATAAAGGCCTCAATCCGGCATGATAAAGGCCCCAATGCAGCATGATAAAGGCCTCAACCCAGCATGATTCAGACCCCTATCTGGCATGATAAAGGCCCCTATTCAGCATCATAAAGGCTGCTATCTGGCACAATAAAGTTGATTGCAGGAAGGTCTTCGCAGTAAAGGGACATCTGGCAAGTGGGAGCCTTTTAAAAGTGAGACAACGAGAGTTCAGGGCCAATATGTTCCTGCTAATATGAGGGGCAAGGCTGGCAGGAGTAGTGAATACTGGATGACTAGAGATATTGAAGATCTGGTCAAGAAAAAGAAAGAGGCATATGTAGACAGCTGGGATCAAGTGATTGCCTTAAGGAGTACAGGGGGTGTAAGAGTACACATAAGAAGGAAATCAGGAGGGTGAAAAGGGGACACGAGGTAGTAGTGACAGATTGGGTAAATGAGAATGCAACGAGATTCTACAAGTATATTAAGAGTAGAAGAGTAACTACGGAGTGAATAAGGCCCCTTAAAGATCAACAAAGCCATCTATGTGTGCAAACTCAGGAGACTGGTGCGACCCTAAATAAATATTTCATGTCAGTAATTACTGTGGAGAAGGACATGGAAGTTAGGGAACTCAGGGTAAAAAACAGTGACATCTTGAAAAGAGTCCACATTACAGAAGAAGAGGTGCTGGAGGTCTTAAAACTCAAAGATAGATAAATCCCTGGGACCTAATCAAGTGTATCCATGACATCGTGGGAAGCTAGGGATGAAATTATGGATTCCCTAGCTGAGATTTTTGTATCATTGACAGCCACGGGTGAGATGCCGGAAGACTGGAGGGTGTCTAATGTTGTGCCATTATTTAAGAAAGACTGGAAGGAAGACCCAGGGAACTTAAGGTGGGTAAGTTGTTGGAGAGGATTCTGACAGACAGGGTCTTCATGTATTTGGAAACGCAAAGACTGATTAGGGATAGTCAGCATGACTTTGTAGGTGGGAAGCTGTGTCTCACAAATTCACGTGATTTTTTTTGAAGAGGTGACCAGGAAGATAGATGAAAGCAGGACGGTTGTGTGCATGGACTTTAGCAAGACCTTCGACAAGGTTCCACGTGATAGACTGGTTAGTAAGGTTAGATCACTAGGGATCCAGAGACACCTAGCCAATTGAATACAAAATTGGCTTGAGGGTAGGAGACAGAGGGTGTTGTTAGAGGGTTGTTGGTTATACTGGAGCCCTGTGACCAAGGGTGTGCCGCAAGGATTAGTGATGGGTCTGCTGTTGTTTGTCATTTGTATAAACAATTTAGATGAGAATATAGGAGGAGGCACAATTAATAAGCTTGTGGGAGACACCAAAATTGGTAGTATAGTGGACAGTGAAGAAGGCTATCTAAGAGTATAATGAGATTTTAATCAAATGGGCAAGTAGGCCAAGGAATTTCAGATGGAGTTTAATTCAGATAAGTGAAAGGTATTGCATTTGGTATGACTAACTAGAACAGAACATACACAGTTAATGGTAGGGCCCTAGGGAGTGTTGTCAAACAGAGGGACTGAGGGGTGCAGGGGAAAAATTCCTTGAGAGTGGAATTGCAGGTAGGCAGGATGATGAAGAAGGTGTTTTGCATTCTTGCTGTCATTGGTTAGAGCATTGAATATAGGACTGGGACATGATGCTAGGGCTGTACAAGACATTGGTAAGGCTGCATTGGGAGTAGTGCATACAATTCTGGTCGCCCTGCTATAGGAAGGATGCCATTTAACTGGAAAGGTGCACAAAGTATTTGCAAGCTTATGACCGAGACTGGAAGGTTTGCGTTATAAGGAGAGGCTGGATAGGCTGGGACTTTTTTCCCTGGAGCATAGGAGGCTGAGGTGTTAGGTTTATAAAATCATGTGATGTATAGATAAGGTGAACAGCCAAGGTCTTTTTCACAGGGTAGGGGGAATCCAAACCTAGAGGCGTTTAAGGTGAGAGAGGAAAGATTTAAAAGGGACCTGAGCAGTGACCCTGTTTTACACAGAGGGTGGTGTGTATATGGAACGAGGCACAAGAGGAAGCAGTACAGGCGAGTACAATTACAACATTTAAAAGACATTTTGGACAGGTACCTGGACTGGAAAGATATAGAGGGGTATGGGACAAATGCAGGAAAATGGAACTCGTTTAGTTTTGGAAACCTGGTCGGCACAGACGAGTTGGGCCGAATGGTTTGTTTCCATGCTGTGTGACTCTATGACTCCGTGACTCTATGACCTGAGACAGAGTTTGGTTCATGGGACTTCAAAGCAACCAGTTTTATTCTGAAAATCTACTATTGCTCTGTCATGTAATGAGGGTGACCCACATTAAATGGAACTGCATCCAAGATTTTGTGTGACAGATAACTGGGTCAGAAACATTATATATGAAGAGGGTTCAAAGAATGGCAAGCCAACAAAATGAGCAAAGATGGATACTTTTCAAAAGGACTGGAAGGCTTTGAAAGTGAAAAGCCCCATGTGAGCAAGAAACCATATTTGAAATGATGAAGGCACTGGTGTATAACCTATATAGAACCTGACTTTAAAAAAGCAAAGTGGGACTGATGAGTTGAAATCATTTTCAGTTGGGTCAATTCAAATCTAGGCAGGTTGGTCTGAGGTTTCACTGTGGATACAGAATCACTCACTAATGACATGAACATTCAGGAGTTGGGGGAGAATAATGCACAGCTTGTATCACTTTGGAAGAATATCTCCTGCTTCACAATGAATAACAGGGCAATGGGACATAGAGGTGATACTTGCTCCATTTGAAAGCCTACCTCTGCTTCTAACCCATTGGGACATCAATAATAGGAAATCACTTCTTGCTCCACGTTTCTGCACAAAACACCAACGTGCTGACAGTCAATATCTCGCTGCAGAATTAAACACCTAAGACCGTCTCTCAATTTTACCATCCAGTTCCCCGTTTGTCTCTTAATCTCAAATTCAATTCTCAATTGGAACAATATCTCAGAAAGCAACTTCTTTGAAATGGACGAGCAGAACAAGAGACAAAACAAAAAAAATTAAAAGGCTAGGATGGTGCACCTGGTCTGACCTGGGACGATATGTCAGTCTGAGCCAGTGGTTGAGGATGTCAGCATCAAATTTAGAAGCTGTGAAAAGCTGGATGTGAACAGCTCTAGTAGCTTTAGCATATGATCAGTGATATATGATCCAGTAAATAGGGAACCAAAGTTGCATCGATACTGAGAAGTTCATTGTGTTATGGACCAGAACAAACCCCCTCAAAACGTATCAAAAGAGAGCCTAGACCCTAATTTTTCTCTTATTTCAAGGCAAGTGTCAGTGTCTGGCTAACTTTCCAAACGTGAAACAGGCAGAGCGATAGGAATAATCGAAAGGTGACATCTCAGGTCAGCTACTGAACTGTAGGTGCGAGGACTTGTTCAGAACCTGTCTCTGAGATTTAGCCTGCAGTCAGGCTTGTTTTATCCCAATTGCAGGAATTTATAAAATGCCACAGTTGTGACTATGAGGGAGTGATTGTGACGAAGATGGAGCGAGTGTGACTGTGAGTGAGTATGTGTGTGTGTGAGGGAGTGACTGTGCATGTGAGGGAGTGTGTGTGTGTGTGTGTGAGTGAGAGAGAGGGTGTGTGCGTGACTGTGAGGGAGTGAATGTGCATGTGAGGGAGTGTATGTGTGTGTGAGATGTACAGTGCGTGACTGTGAGGGAGTAAGTGTGACTGTGAGAGAGTGAGTGTGGCTATCAATGATTGAGTGTGACTATGAGGGAGTGAGTGCATGTGAGAGACTGTCTGTGACTGAAAGGGAGTGTGTGTGACTGAGAGGAAGTGTGTGTGCATGTGAGGGAGCGTGTGTGTTACTGTGGAGGAGTGAATATGACTGTGGGGAATTGAGTGTGCATTCGAGGGATTGCATGTGTTACTGTGAGGCAGTGAGTATGATTGTGAGGGAGTCAGTGTGACTGTATAGGAGTGAGTGTGACTGTGAGAGAGCGTGTGTGTTACTGTGAGGGAGTGTGTGTAAATGTGAGCGAGTGAGTGTGACTGTGGGGCAGTGAGTGTGAATGTGGGGGAGTGAGTGTGCATGTGAGGGAGTGTCTCTAGCTATGTAGGAATGAGTGCGACTGTGATGGAGTGAGTGTGACTGTGATGGAGTGAGTGTGACGGTGAGGGAGTGAGTGTGACTGTGAAGGAGTGAGAGTGACTGTGTAGGGGTGAGTGTGCATGTAGGGGAGTGAGTGTGAACTGTGAAGGAGTGAGTGTGACTGTGAGGGAGCGAGTGTGACTGTGAAGGAGTGAGTGTGACTGCGTGGGAATGAGTGTGCATGTGAGGGACTGTGTGTGCATGTGAGTGAGTGTGTGATTGTGAGGGACTGAGTGTGACTGTGGTGGAGTATGTGTGACTGTGGGGGAGTGCAAGTGATTGTGATGGAGCGAGTGTGCATGTGAGGGAGTGTGTGTATTACTATGAAGGAGTGAGTGTGACTGTGAGGGAGTGAGTATGACTGTGAAGGAGAGAGTGTGACTGTGAGGGAGTGAGTGTGACTGTCGTGGAGTGAGTGTGACTGTGGGGGAGAGTGTGTGTGCATGTGAGTGAGT
>NC_063379.1:6351114-6368137 GCF_021869965.1 Rhincodon typus | reverse complement strand
TGAGGGAGTGAGTGTGCATGTGAGGGAGTGTTTGTGACTGTGTAGGAGTGAGTTGCATGTAAGGGAGTGAGTGTGACTGTGGGGGAGTGAGTGTGCATTTGAAGCATTGTGTGTGCATGTGAATGAGTGTGTGTGACTGTGAGGAAGTGTGTGATTGTAAGGGAATGAGTGTGACTGTGGTTGAGTGGGTATGCATGTGAGGGAGTGAGAGTGACTGTGAGGGAACGAGTGTGACTGTGAAGGAGTGAGTGTGACTGTGAAGGAGTGAGTGTGCATGTAAGGGAGTGAGTGACTGTGAGTGAGTGTGACTGTGAAAGAGTGAGTGTACATGTGAGGTAGTGTGTTACTGTGGGGGAGTGAGTGTGACTGTGAGGGTGTAAGTGTGACTGTGTGGAAGTTTGTGTGTTACTGTGAGGGAGTGAGTATGACTGTGAGGGAGTGTGTGTGCATGTGAGGGAGTGAAAATTTGTTTTTGAGTTTATCTGAGTGAGAGATTGTGTTTGAGTGTATGTGTGACTTGTGTGTAAGGTTGTGTGATTCTGTGAGATGGTGAGTTTAGAATGTTCTACAATTGTGTGCCTGTGAGTGAATGACTGAGTGTTTGTGCATGTGAACCTGTGTCCCTGTGAGAGTTTTTATTTGTTTCAGTGTGTGTGAGAGATTGTGTGTGTGTCAGAGAGAGAATGAATGAGTTTGTATATCTATGTATGACAGTGTGACTGTGTGAATGAGGAACTGTAGAGGGATATTAATATCTACAGTGAAAAGGAAGATCTGACCCAGACAGATTCACAGCAAGACTTCTTCATGTTCCCAATACGATCATCTGGAAATAACTGGCGATTTATAATTATCCTAATTTTGGCTCAATTATCATGTTAAATTTCTGATATTTTAGTGTGAGTTTACCTAAACCCCCTGGATAATAACGTTTATGAATTTCTCACCATTTTAAAACAAAACATTTTTTTAAATTTTCTATTCTTGCCACAAATGTGAATAACATTTCACCACATTGTATTCAATCTGCCAATGTTTTCAACATAGTCCAAACGATCCCGACAGTAACGTATATGATAATGATGGGATATAGCAAACTCTGTAACAGTCAGGACCTTCATGTTGCAATGTTATACTATCTTATCAGAAAACTACCCTCACGCAGGGGAACAATGTCATTGGTTCTGGAAGTGTGGACTGGGCAAGGAATGGGGATTTTTAATATGTCTGTGAGTTAGTTTGCCTCAAACGGACATTTCTCCACATTAGATTCTATCTGCCAATTTGATGTCCACCAGTGAAGATGTCCATATCGGTTCACAGCCTCTTAGGTCATCCACACAGCTTTCTCTCCCACCCAATGTGTACTTGTCAGTGAACCTGGAGACATTACACTTGTTCCCTTCGTCTCAATCATTTATATCGATTGTAAATGGCTGTGGCTTTAGCAGTGACCCTTCTGGCATGCCCTCTAGTATTAGCTCACCAAGCTGGAAATGTTCATTGTCCACCAACCAATCCTCTCTCCAAACTAACATGGTAACTACAAAGCAATAAGCCCTTTTCTAGTGTTAGAAGCTTTTGTGAGCTTATTTGAAAGAAGGGGGTCAGGGGTTTTGGGTATGCCCCCTGACCTGCTTTTGTAGCCACAATACTTTATCATGAGGCCACATCATGTTCAGCTCAATGATAACTCCCAGGTTGTTAATCAAAGGGGAGTTAGGAGCTGGTCACTTTTTCCAGAAGGTGCCAGTGTGGTCCAGCAACACTATATTTGGATTCAAACCTTTTTGATAGTATCTTTGATGTATATGGTAGTGCAAAGGCTGTATGTTTACTGATTTGAACACGAATCAGCTGTTTACTGTGGTTAGTGAACTGAGCAATAATCAGCTGGTTACTATTGTTACTGAACTGAACATTAATTAGGTGTGTACTCTGATTATTGAAGTGAACAATAATAACATAATCTTCAACTGAAAAAAACAACAATTTGGTTTGGATTGATTTTAGGATTCAAAGGAATAAAGAGGTGGTAACACTTTATTGTATAAAACCCAAAGCTGACCTGCAGTATATTTCTCACAGACTAATCCAGCAACAATCGAACATAGTCATGCTCATAGAATCCCACTTTCCAGTCAATGACCTAGACAACACAATGATCATCTCATCCCACTGGCAGGACAGAGCCAGCCGAGGTAATAGCTCTGTGGGAGTCAAGAGGTGGGTGTGCCTTGTAAGTACTCAACATTGATGCTGGACCCCAGGAAGCCTCATGGCATCAGGTTAAACACGGACACGGAAACACTCTGCTGGTTATCAATTACCACATCCCTTGAATTTCTCTATTTGAACACAACATTGAAGGTAGAGAGGACAGAGAATGTGCCCTGTGGGAGAGGCTCCAGTGTCCATCACCAAGAGAGACTCAGCAGCACCACCTGCTGACTGAGCTGGGACAGTCCAAAAGGACGCAGCTGCTGGACTGGGGGCGCATCAGGGGGTGAGGGGAAAAAAACATCATTGACCGCACTGTCACCAATCTGCCTGCTGCACGTTTTATAGACACTCCAACATGTTGCGTGAAACTATCTCTGTGCTAAATGGGTCAAACTTCAAACAGATCTAGCAACTCGGAATGAGGTGTCCATGAGGTTCAGTGGGCTATCAGTTGCAGCAAAATTGTTCTTAGCACGGCTCACAGACAATCTGCCCGACATATCTGACAGGTGGGTTTGAGTTATAGGGAGAGGCTGGATAGGCTGGGGCTTTTTATTTCCCTGGAGTGTCGGAGGCTGAGAGGTGATCTCATATAGGTTCTAAAATGATGAGGGGCATGGTTAGGGTGAATATCCAAGGTAGTTTTCTGAAGATAGGGGAATCCAAAATTAGAGGGCATAGGTTTAAGGTGAGAGGGGAAAGATTTAAAAGAGACCTCAGGGGCAACATTTTCACACAGAGGGTGGTGTGTGGAACGAGCTGCCAGAGGAAGTGATGGAGAAGGGTAAAATTACATCATTTAAAAGGCATGTGGATGGGTACATGAATAGGAAGGATTTAGATGGATATGGGCCAAATGCCTGCAAATTGAACTTGTTCAGATTGAGATGTTTGGTCAGCATAGACAAAATGGACCAAAGGGTCTGTTTCTGTGCTGCATGACTCTCTGACTCTATATCTCCCAGTCTAACATTACCATGAAGCCAGGGGTTCAACCTTGGCTCAGTAAAGAGTGCAAAAGGGCATGCAAACAGCAGCACTGAATACAGTATATGAGGAGACAACCTGGTGAGGGTACAAACCAAGACTACTTGCTTACACAGTAGATAGTGGACAGAGCTAAGTGATCACATAACCAATGAAACTCTGCTTTCTCCCCAGTGATGCTGCCAGACCTGCTCTGTTTCACCAGTAATTTCTGATTTTGCATCAGATCTGAGCTCTGCAGCCTTGCCACATTTAGTCATAAAAGATGGTGGACAATTAAACAAACCAATAGATGAGGAGGCTGTTCTCCAACATCTAAATCCTCAGTTATAGGGAAGCCCAGTACATCAGTACCGAAGAGAAGGCTGAAGCATGTGCAACAATCTTCAACCAAAAATACTGAGGAGTTGATCCATTTCAGCCTCCTCCTGAGGTTCCCACGTTCACAGATACCAGTCTCCAGACAGTTCACTTCACTCCACCTACATTATGGGACGACGGGAGGCATTGGATACTGCAAAGTTTGTGGATCCTGAGAACATCAGTCTCTAAAAATCGTCATATGGTTAGTAAAGGCGTTCCAGTCCAGCTGCGGTGCTGGCATGTACCCATAATGTGAAAAATTACCCACATGTTCTGCACATAAACAGGACGGCAAATCTGATGTGGTCAATTAATGACTCATCTGTCCATTCTCTCATATGAAAATGTGAAGGAAGGTGTCATCAACAGTGGTATAAAGCAATACCTGGTCAGAAATAACCTGACACCCAGTTTGAGTTCTGCCAGGTTCTGCCACTCAGCTGTTTACAGCCTTAGTTCAAAGAAGTTGAACTCACGAGGAGAAATGAGAGTAACTTCCCTAAACATCAAGGCACCATTTGACTAAGTGTGTCTTTAGAAATCCAAGTAAAACTACAGTCATTGACAATCCAGAGAAAACTCTCTGCTGGTTGCAGTAATATCTAGCAAGAAGGAAGATGGTTGTCATCATTTGTGACAGGAATCTCAGCTCTAAGATATCTCTGCATGAGTTCCTCAGGAAATGTCCTTGGTCGAACCATCTTCATCAGCTTCATCAATGAACACTCAGAGGCCCATCAATGAGCAATGGTGGTGTAGTGGTGAGCACAGTTGCCTTCTAGGCAGTTGACCCATGTTCGATTCCTGGCCATTGCAAGGTTCCAGTTTTAAACTGACCACCAGAAAAACCCCAAGACAAAAGAATGTTTGTGGATCGTTGACTTGTCCTACCAATATACAACAGTGTAATTCTATGAAAAACACATTATTCAAATTGTTCCTTAGTTTTCATTATGACAGTTATCTAAGGATTCCATTGTGGAACTGGGAAAGTAATCGGGTGGCATGGTGGCTCAGTGGTTAGCACTGCAGCCTCACAGCACCATGGACCTGGGTTCGATTCCACCCTCAGGTGACTGTCTGTGTGGAGTTTGCACATTCTCCCCCTGTCTGCGTGGGTCTCCTCTGGGTGCTCTGGTTTCCTCCCACAATCCGAAGATGTGCAGGCTAGGTGGATTGGCCGAGCTAAATTTCCCATAGTGTTCAGGGATATGTAGATTACGTGGGTTATAGGGGAATGGGTCTGGGTGGGATACTCCACGGGTCGGTGTGGACTTGTTGGGCCAAAGGGTGTGTTTCCACACTGTAGGAATTCTATGATTCTATGTTAATACTCAGTAAAAAACAAAAGAACTGCGGATGCTGGAAATCAGAAACAAAAACAGAAGCTGAGGTGGAGAAGTTTGAGAGCATCAAGTTCCTCAGAGTGACGATAACTGACAACCTGTCCTGGACCACCTACGTAGATATGATGATCAAGAAGGAACAATAACACCTCTTCTTCCTCAGTCATGTCCATAACTACCCTCACCAACTTTTTCAGAAGCACCATAGAAAGCATTCTATCTGGATGAATCATGGCTGGGTACTGTAACTTTTCTTCCCTGGACCATAAGAAACTATAGAAAGTTGTGAGCGCAGCCCAGACCATCACACAAGCCAACCTCCCATCCAATGACTCCCATCTTCACTTCTCATTGCCATGGAAAAGCAGCCAACTTCATCAAAGACACCTCCCAACCGGTTATAAGCTCTTTCAACCTCTTCAATCAGACAGAAGATACAAAAGCTTAAACACATGTGCCAACAGGTTCAAGAGCAGTTTCTTCCTCGGTGTTATTAAACTTTCTGAATGGACCTCTCAAATTTCAAACCTAATGTTGACCTTGCCTTTGTATACCGCCTGTGCAAACATAGCATTGTAAGCCTCACTCTGTTCAATCACCCTATGGTCTGTATGTCCTTGAATGTTATAATCTGCCTGTACCACACAGGAAACAAAACTTTTCACTGTACCTAGGTGTATGTGACAACAATAAATCAAATCAAATCAAATTGCTGGAAAAGCTCAGCAGGTCTGGCAGCATTTGTGGAGAGCAATCAGAGATAATGTTTTGGATCCAGTTCTGTGGAAGGATCACTGGAACCAAAACGTTAACTTTGATTTCTCTCCACAGATGCTGTCAGACCCACGGAGCTTTTCCAGCTATTTCTGTTTTTGTTTGTGAAACTTCAGTAATGCTCAGATTCTCTGAATTCCTGAAACATTCCCCTGTGTTACTTCCAATTCCGTATTTCAACACCGATTCCTGCACAGGGATTCCTTTAATACTCAGACAGTGTGACACTGATCACACTAGGAATCTCCAACAATCACAGAAGCTGTTGCACACTTTCAGCAGGTCCGGCAGCTTCTGTAGAGATAGGGAGGGAGGATTAACGCTTTAGCTCTATAAAAAGTTAAAATAAACCCGAGTCTCCAAACACTCAGAGATCCTGACTTTCCCATTCGTACATGACATTAATACCTTCTGTATTTCATTCCTTTCAAACTCTTACTTTTTTTTTGAAATACTGCTCAATATCAAATAAATGTAACTGGACTCATCCACAAAGTCCAAACACTTTTGTTTATGATAAAGAATCGGTTGTTTTCTTTATCAATCGAAAAGTGCACAAGTCTGAGTGTGGAGAGTAAATTTCTCCTGCTGTGACTGTCATGTTAGGAAATTCCTGGTATTGAACCATTTAGTTGGTTTCAATGACAATACGGTCCTGAATGAAGACATCTCAAAATGCTATCTCCCTGCTTCTCTCTTCAGTGTTATAGTTGAAGAAATATGAGCAGCTGTCTGGGCTGTTTTTTCCAAAAGCCCTATCTTAATGGTCATAGAAACAATGGGACACGGCTCTCCAACACAGTGTTTATGATCTATCTTCCCTTGATGCAGTTTTTCGGTCAAGGGAAATTTTCTGCTTCAATGCCAATTCATGAGATGCTCCCTTAGACAAATCTTTCATGTAGATCTTAACCACAACAGGTTTATACTCTTCAATATAGAATAAATTGCAAATACGGTTGTATGATTCAAAGTGATTGAAGTAATAAAATAGCAAGTATTGCATTGGATTAGCAAGGTTTGTGTATGTGTGTTAGTGTGCGAATGTGCACTGGCTTATATCAATCATCTTGTACTTCCCCGTTCCAACGTACAAGGAGAGATTGACTAGGTTGGGATTGTTTTCGCTTGAGTTCAGACGAATGAGGGCGTACTCATAATTCTAACAGGACTCAACAGGGTAGATGCAGGGAGGATGTTCCCGATCGTGCGTGTGTCCATAAGCAGGGGTCACAGTATGAGGATTTAGGGTAGACCAGTTAGGACGGAGATGAGGAGACATTTCTTCACCCAAAGAGTGGTAAACTTGTGGAATTCATTACCACAGGAAGTAGTTGATGCCAAAACATTAAATGTATTCAAGAGGTGGTTAGATATAGCACTTGGAGCAAATGGCATCAAAGGTTATGGGCAGAAAGCAGGATTAGGCTATTGAGTTGGATGATCAGCTATGATCGTGAAGAATGGTGGAGCAGACTTGAAGGGCCAAATGGCCACATCCTGCTCCTATCTTCAATATTTCTATGTTTGACAACCCTATAATTTTCATAGTTATCTTTTTGCTCTTCATCTACTGCTAAAACTTTGTTTTTGTCAATCATACCCACTAATAAATTCCCTATGCTTCCTTGCCCTTTGCAAGCTTTTTAAAATTTTTACAACATCCATTTAGATTTTCTAATAGTCTTTCTTTAGTTTTAGGATATTTTGTTATGATAAGTATCTTTCTTTCACTGTTTCATCTCACCCTGCATGCTTGGGGACCCCTATGGGGCTCTAGATTTGGAAGTAAAACAATTTCGGTTGTTGGGTCATATTTACACTGTGTCTCCTGTATCTCACTTTTGAGTCCTCCCATTGATTCACCATTACATTTTCTTCAAATATCCGCATCCAGTCCCACTTTGCCAGATAATGTCTCAGATTCATAAGATTGATCAAGACCAAACTTCAACGTTTTAATCTCATCTTTGCTGTGTTCCTTATGTATGCTAACTGTAAATGTACTAATGCCACTAGATAAAAAAAAACCTCTCTCTGACAATTCATCCACAAGCCCAGTTTCATTTCAGAAGATTAAATCTAGAATTGCTATCCCTGTCATTGGGCTCTTACATGCTAAAGTGGTTAGTGAAATATAATTCAAGAATGTTGTGCTCTCAGTGCATTTAACTGTGTTCATATCCTAATTGATATTTGAGACATGAAATCTCCAGCTACTCCTGCTCTATTGTTTTAACATTCAGAAATGTCTTACGTACTGCTCTTTGATTTTCCTCAGAGGATTTGACTGTTGACCGTAAGCTACCAGCAGTGTGGCTGCCACCGTTTTTAAAGTTCTCAGCTGAACTTTTATCGCCTCTTTTGTTGATTGATTTAGTATATCAGTAGGGATTCTGTTAACCAGAGTGGAGGAGGGGAATCCTCAGTTAAGGACAAAGGAGCTCATCTTGGATACGTGAAGATGGAAGGGTACTTCATCAGAACAGATGAAGATGCAGTAACAGGGAGAGTGAAGTGGAACTCTTACAGGAAGCAGGAAGTGAGGAAGTGTATTTGATGTAACAGTGGGAGTCAGTGGGCTTGTAATGGTTATTGGTGTACAACCTTGCCCCAGAAATAGAAAAGAGAGGTCAAGGAAGGGAAAAGTCAAAAACAGATCAGGGGGCCATGAGAGAAAGACAGAAATTTGAAGCAAATTAATATTTTTCTTTCTGATTCTGGCAAGAGGAGGAATAGCACCAATCGCATCACCCATATATTGGAGAAGAGCTGTGGGTGGGGCCCTAAATAGACCTGGTCTAAGGAATATCGCACACAGCCCAAAAAGAGACAGATACAACTGGGAACTGTTCAGGTAGCCAGAACCACACCTTTGACTCAGAGAAAGAGAGACAAGTTTAAGAAAAACATTATTAATGAGCTCCACCTGGTGGAAGTGAATGGTGGTGGATGGGGACTGTTCAGTCTCTGTTTGAGGAAGAAGCAGACAAATCTTCAGACCATCCTGATGGGAGATAGATGTGCAGAGAGATTGCACATCCATGGTGAAGAGGAGACAGCTAGGGCCAAAGGAAAGACTAGAAACTGTTCAAGTAACTGAAAGCCACAGATGAATCATAAATGTAAGTGCTGCTTTCAATTGCTTTCCATTTCAATAAAGCACAGTGCTCCCAATCAATCATTTCCTCCCACACCTCGAGCCTTTACTTTCTGCCATGACCTTTAATGTGTTAGTGTATTAAAAAAAGCTAAGCTCAGTACAGTCCCCTTTATCAATGACATATGTTACATTCTCAGATTAACTTGAACTGATTGATGTCTCCTGCTATATCTGGCTGAATAATACTTTCCAGTAGTTACCCTGTGGCATGTTAAGTTAACTGGCCTATGGTTCTTGCTTTCTGTTTCCCTTTTTAATGCAGGGCTTTCACCTGCTATCATCCAATACACTGGGGCTGAACCATGAATCACCAGGAAGTATAACAGTTTTAAGAATCGGATAGTAAAGCTCTTTCACTGGATGGATAGCAGTTTCCCCATTCTCCATCAGAGGCTGATTCCTTAAGGAGCTGTAAGATTCTGACTGATGCATGGCCAAGGCAATGGAAGTCAATTTATATTTTTGCAGACATCTTGGTTTTAAAACCAACATGGTGCCAGAGAATGGAGACTCCACACACTTTTCACTGTCCTCGTGTATTCCTAAACTTCGTACATGTGACAATAAAATCTACGTCTAGTTCTAATTCTAACATGAAACCTTTAGGGAGTCAATTAGGTTAACTAAATAGTTACATTATTTACAGTTATTTAACAAATATACTCAGGTATGGTTTGTTTTGTATACATCAGGTTGAAAGCACTAGTTGGCAATAACATTAGGTAATAAAGTAAGACAATATTTACACCTGGAAAGTGAGGTATTGAAATACTGGCAGTGAGCTTATCTCCACAGGACAGGTGATGGGAACTCTTCTCAGACGGTTCGTCCTGAGCCTGCTCTTCACCCAGGTCTCGTTCCCCATCTCCTTCAGGTCAGTACTTTTGTTATCATACGCTTACACTATCAGTTATCAAACATTGTTGGTTTGAATGTGAAACTGCTCACTCTAGAAGTTACTGTGCTCTTTTGATACTTGTGTTACCCAACAGTAACACCAGAGATAATGATACCCCTCAAATACAATTACAGCTCCAATGCTGGTTGCAGAATACACTCTTGTTGCAATGACAGTAAGCAATTTGCTGCACTGTTGGCATGGGCACTATTCCTCTCAAACACAAACACTGACCAACATTGGATTGTGAGTGGTGTATGTACGTCTGAGACACAAGGACTGATCAAATATCAGACTATTATTCAGGATTATAGGAAGTTATTCCTGCTTTTAGCAGCAGAGATTTGATAACCTGCAACACAGACGAACCACTTCCTGATAGTGCTGTCTGAAGATCCTTCACAGTTCAGAAATTTTTCAAAGAAAGTTCAGCCAGCACTGCTCTCTGCTCAATGCATGTTACCATGGTTAAAATGTGATTGTACTGAGCATTTGGCAATTTGCTGAATTCCCTGACAGCAATGGTCACACCCCTTCCTGTCCAAACACACACACACACAGACACCCAGACACACACACACACAGACACACAAATACACACCCTCTCACACACACACACACACACATATACACATACACATATACACACACATACACAAACACAGGCAGACACACACACACACACACACACACACACCATCCATCTGAAAGTGTCTGCCAAATGTTTACACATCCAACAAGATGCATTTCATCAATTAATTCAGGGGCCTCAGACTTTGATGGCTGGGTCAGAATGTATTGCCCTTGAGAATGTGGTGGGCACCACTTTCTTGTGCCACTGCAGTCCTGACAGTGCAGGAACAATTGCTCAGTGGTGTGAAGGGGAGGGAGAAGAGGGATTTTCCAGGATTTTAAATTCCATGTTAATTTTCCCATTTATCTGCTGCCTCTGCCCTTCTATTTGATAGTTATCATGCATTTGGAATATACTTTAATTAGAGCTTTGGTAACTTTGTGCAGAGCATTTTCCAGATGGTCCATTCTGCTGCTCCTGTGCATCGGTGGTACAGGGAGTGAATATTTATGGATGAGGTGCTAATCAAATGGACTGCTTTGCCCTGTATGGTGTCAAGCTTCTTGAGTGTTGTTGGAGCCAGGAAAATGACGTATTCCATGACACAAATGGTGAACAAACTTTTGGGATTCAGAATGTGAGTCATTTGCTGCAGGAGACTAAGTCCCTGATCTGCTTTTGGAGCCACACTGTTTATATAGCGAGTCCAATTCAGTTTCTTGGCAATGGTAATCCACAGGATGTCAAAAACTGAAAGAACTGCAGATGTTGTAAATCAGGAAACCACAGAATGTTGTTACTGTAGGTATTTAGAGATGATAATGCCACTGAATGTCAAGGATAAATGATTAGATTCTACCTTCTTGGAGATGACTCTTGGGTGGCACTTGTGCAGTGCAAGTCTGACTTGTCACCCAAGAGACCAAGCCTGGTGTTGTCCAAGTCTTGCTGCATTTGGACCTGGACTGTTTCAGTACCTGAGGAGTTGTGAATGGTGCTGAACATTGTGCAGTCATCAGTGAACATTTCCACTTCTGACCTTATGTAGGAGGGAAGTTCATTGATGAAGCAGCTGAAGATGGTTTGACCTCAGACACGACCCTGAGAAACTCCTGCAGGGATGTCCTGGAGCTGAGATTACTGACACTAACAACAACAGCCATCTTTCTTCCTGCTAGATATTACTGCAACCAGCATCGAGTTTTCTCTGAATTCTCATTGACTGTAGTTTTACTTGGGGTCCTAATGTCACACTTGGTCAAAGGGTGCCTTGATGTTTAGGAAAGTTACTCTCACTTCTCCTCAGGAGTTCAACTTCTTTGAACTAAGGCTGTAATCGGCTGAGTGGCAGAACCTGGCAGAACTCAAACTGGGTGTCAGTGAGCAGGTTATTGCTGACCAGGTATTGCTTTATACCACTGCTGATGACACCTTCCTTCACATTTTCATATTAGAGAATGGACAGATGAGTTGTTAATTGACCACATTTTGGGTACATGCCAGCACTGCAGTTGTACTGGAACATCTTTACAATGGCCGCCTCATGCCCCAAGTGACCGTTAACAGCTGCTTCCGGAGAAAAACTCTTTAAAAAGAAACAACCCTTTCAGGAGGGAAAATAAAAACACAAAAGGGGCCGGCTCTGGGTGTCGCCAAACACAATAATATGAATCAGAATGAAAAATATTCACAGAGAGAGAGGGATGAAAGTGATGAAGAAATTGTATGTCGGTGCATCAAATCCCAAAGTGGACTCTTCCGAAGGACGGCCGCCCCCGGACTCGAAACGTTGTCTCTGCTTTATCTCTCTCTGAGCAGATGGAGCCAGACCTGAAGCACAGAAAAATGTACTCGGTGGGGTGAGTCCTTGTTCAGGATTCCCTTAAGGTTCAGTTGGCAGGCGGAATATTATACAGTGGGATTAGAAGGAGAGAGGGGCAGAGTGTTTTCTAAATGAAGAAAGGCTTCAGAAATCTGAAGCACAAAGGGACTTGTTAGTCTGTGTTCAGGATTCTCTTCAGGTTAAAATGCAGCTTCAGTTGGCAGTTAGGAAGGTAAATGCAATATTAGTGATAACAAGGTGTAGACCTGGATGAACACAGCAGGCCAAGCAGCATCAGAGGAGCAGGAAGGCTGACGTTTCGGGCCGAGACCCTTCTTCAGAAAATAGTGTAAATATTAGTGTTTGTTTGAGAAGGTTAGAACACAAGAGCAGGGTTGTACTGCTCAGGCTGTAAAAGGCATTTGGAATATTGTGAGCAGTTTTGGGTCCCGTATCTAAGGAAGGATTTTGTTTTATTTCAAAAATATTCCTTATTCATAGAAAATATATATACATTCATTGTTCTGAAAGCATTTCAGTTCTGTACAATGGCATATGAAGAAAACAGAACAAACATCGGAGTTGGAGTCTATCTGAAAAACAAACCAAAGGCATCTCTTGTGTAAGATTATATTTACATATAATTGAGGCACCCAAAGGATGCAATAACTGAACAACCCCCTATTTACCTTCGGCAGGACAACCTCAGACTTCCCCCACTGTGCCTTGGCAGCAGCTGCCCCAAGCTTTAGTGCATCCCTCAGCTCATAGTCCTGGATCTTGGAATGTGCCAGTCTGTAATACCCAGTCAGGGTCAACTCCTTGCTCTGGAAGACCTACAAGTTTCGTGCAGTCCAAAGAGCATCTTTCACTGCATTGATTGTCCTCCAGGCACAGTCGATATTTAGCTCTATGTACGTCCCAGGGAACAAACCATAGAGCACAGAGTCCTGGATCATGGAACTGTTTGAGATGAGCCTCAGCAAAACTCACTGCATCTTTCTCCAGACTTCCAGAGGAAGACGTGTGACAGTCTCAATGATCCCACCCCATGGAACACACGGGAAGTGTGTGGTCCTGCAAGCAGTCTGGTCATACAAGTAGGATCATGTAGGTAGTGGCCCTCTCAGAAGCAGACATGTGATGTCTTGGTGCACATTGGAAACTTCTAGTGATAAGGCATTCCGCCAAATAACTTTGATAGTCTGCACAGGGAATAATCCAACAGGATCAACCCTTTTCCCGCACAGCCTCATGCTCGCTATGTGCTGACCATTCCCTGATGGACTCAGAGGTGTTCTTCTTTCCAAGTTTCTCCACGAAGATACAAGTGATACACAACGGTCCCATGGATCCAAACAAGAGCAGGCGTAGTCTCCCGAGTCATTGTCACTGACCCAGGGGAGAGCAGACTGACCCCACATTGTCTCTGTCACTGACCCTGGGAGAGCAGACTGACCCCACTGTGTCTCTGTCACTGACCCAGGGGAGAGCAGACTGACCCCAATGTGTCTCTGTCCCTGACCCAGGGGAGAGCAGACTGACCCACTTTTGATCCATTATCGACAAGGCCCCCAACCAAGTCTGACCCATCTCCTGCACATCTGCCCTCACCCCTTCTCTTCTCCTCTGCAACAACAAGAGGGTTCCCCTTGTCCTTATCATCCCACCAGCATCCACATCCACATCATCAAATGCCATTTCCACCACCTCCAGCAAGATGCCACCACCAGACACACATTCCCCTCCCCTCACTTGTCCGCCTTCTGCAGGGACCGTTCCCTCCGGGACACCCTGGTCCACACTTCCTTCACCCCCAAAGCCCCCTCAGCCCTACGGCACCTTCCCCTGTAACCGGAGAAGGTGCAACACCTGCCCATTTGCCTCCTCCCTCCCCAGTATCCAAGGGCCCAAACGTATCTTCCAAGTGAAGCAACACTTCACCTGCACTTCCCAGAATCCAGTCTACTGTATTCGCTGCTCACAATGTGATCTCCTCTACATTGGAGAAATGAAGCGTAGACTAGGTGACCGCTTTGCCGAACATCTATGTTCTGCTCACAAAAAAGACCCTGAACTACCTGTTGCCTGCCATTTTAACACACCACCCTGTTCCTTGGCCAAAATCTCCATCTCTGGCTTGCTGCAGTGTTCTAGTGAAGCTCAACACAAGCTGGAGGGACAACAGAGACAACAAGGTGCAGGGCTGGATGAACACAGCAGGCCAAGCAGCATCATAGGAGCAGAGAGGCTGACGTTTCGGGCCTAGACCCTTCATCAGAAAAGGGGGAGGGGAAGGGGGTTCTGAAATAAATAGGGAGAGAGTGGGAGGCGGATAGAAGAGGGATAGAGGAGAGGATAGGTGGAGAGGAAACAAACAGGTCGAAGAGGTGGGGATGGAGCCAGTAAAGGTGAGTGTAGGTAGGGAGTTAGGAAGGGGACAGGTCAAGGGGGCGGGATGAGGTTGGTCGGTAGGAGATGGAGGGGCGGCTTGAGGTGGGAGGGGGGGATAGGTGGGAGGAAGAACAGGTTAGGGAGGCGGGGACGAGCTGGACTGGTTTTGGGATGCGGTAGGGGGAGGGGAGATTTTGAAACTTGTGAAATCCACATTGATACCATTGGGCTGCAGGGTTCCCAAGCGGAATATGAGTTGCTGTTCCTGCAACCTTCGGGTGGCATCATTGTGGCACTGCAGGAGGCCCAGGATGGACATGTCATCTGAGGAATGGGAGGGGGAGTTGAAATGGTTCGCGACTGGGAGGTGCTCGTCCCTGCCTCCCTAACCTGCTCTTCCTCCCACCTATCCCCTCCTCCCACCTATCCCCTCCTCCCACCTCAAGCCGCACCTCCATCTCCTACCGACCAACCTCATCCCGCCCCCTTGACCTATCCCCTTCCTAACTCCCTACCTGCACTCACCTTTACTGGCTCCATCCCCGCCTCTTCGACCTGTTTGTTTCCTCTCCACCTATCCTTTCCTCTATCCCTGTTCTATCCGCCTCCCACTCTCTCCCTATTTATTTTGGAACCCCCTTCCCCTCCCCCTCTTCTGGTGAAGGGTCGAGGCCCGAAACGTCAGCCTCTCTGCTCCTATGATGCTGCTTGGCCTGCTGTGTTCATCCAGCCCTGCACCTTGTTGTCTCGGATTCTCCAGCATCTGCAGTTCCTACTGTCTCTGGAGGAACAACATCTCATTTTGCGCGTGGGGACCCTGCAGCCCTCTGCAGTCAATATCGAGTTCAATAATTTTAGGGCTAAAACTCTCCCATGTCCCAGCCCACCCACCCCACACACCAGGCCTTGTTACCACACAGCCTGCCACTACACACCCCCTGTTGTTCATCACTAATAGTCCCTATGAACAACTATTCATCCTCCCAGCCTGATCTTTGTCAACTCCTTTGTCTGTCCAACGGCTCTTCTCTCTCTTTAGGCTCTATCCTATTGTTTACTCCCTACCCCATCCCCCTCCCCTTTTTTCTGCATTAAACTGACGTTTTGCCAGCCACCATCAGTTCTGAGGAAGAGTCATGTGACCCGAAATGTTAACTCTGTTTTTACTTTCACAGATGCTACCAGACCTGCTGAGTTTTTCCAGCAACTTTGTTTTTGACTCCACTGTGCCGCTGTCACTGACCCAGGGGAGAGCAGACTGACCCCACTGTGTCTCTGTCACTGACCCAGGGGAGAGCAGACTGACCCCACTGTGTTTCTGTCACTGACCCATTTCTTACTGAAATATTGATTGCTGCACAGGAACTGTTCTGTTGTTCAAACAGTGGGATACTGCTCACACTGGGAAACTGAAAAGCAGCTGAGTGTTTCCAAAAGCTTCCATTAAGAGAGGGTGAGGAAGGGTTAAACTATCAGGTCTGTAAAAGCTTAAAATATAGTTCCACAATTTGGAGCTTCAAAGCGACCAGAACTTCTAAGTTGTATCAGAGATAGTAGGAACTGCAGATGCTGGAGAATCTGAGACAACAAGGTGCAGAGCTGGATGAACACAGCAGACCAAGCAGCATCATCTGAGACAACAATTTTCTGATGAAGGGTCTACGCCCGAAACATCAGACTTCCTGCTCCTATGATGCTGTTTGGCCTGCTGTGTTCATCCAGCTCTGCACCTTGTTGTCTCAGAACTTCTAAGTTCTTCATTTCTTTTTCAAATTAAACCTTTCGTCCCTTTGAAGCTAACGCCCAGGGATTTATTTTTGGACAAATACTGCGCAGTCTTGAGTAAAATGTAACTGAGCAAGTATCCGAGAAATATGCTTCATTATGTACAATCGGTTGTTTTTATTTTAAATCTAAATGTGTACCAAATGAGTGTGGTATGTAACAGACAGAATCTGCTGACTCACATGAGCTGCTTGCAAATGTGCACACACTCTCTCTCTCTTTCTCTCACACACACACACACATACACACACACAGGCACACACTTACACAGGCGCACGCGAATTCTCACACACGCCTTCGATCCCTTTTCAATCTTTCCCCTCTCACCTTAAACCTATGCCCTCTGGCTTTGCACTCCTCCCCCCTGGGGAAAAGACCTTGGAATTCACCCTGTTCATGCCCCTCATGATTTTAAAAACATCAATAGGGTCACCGCTCAGCCATGAAAGATGTCCTTTTAGCAACAGCTACAACACAGTAGTTGGTCTGTTGTCAGTGTCAATCTGTACAGACCTCCCCAAAATATCAGGGGAGGGCTATACCCGAGCTGCCTGAGAACCAATCGCATCGCTGCTGGCAGGCAGATGGCCTTTCTCATTGATAATTGGTCACGAGTTCACCAACCAATCAGCGACTTGCTGCAAACCGAAACTCCATCTGTAACTAACTCCATTTACAGCCACACTTCAATCAT
>NC_063379.1:6339941-6350614 GCF_021869965.1 Rhincodon typus | reverse complement strand
TTCCTGCTCCTCTGATGCTGCTTGGCCTGCTGTGTTCATCCAGCTCTACACCTTGTTATCTCTAGTAGTGAATATAGTTGTCTTCCCAAACAGTTGACCTAAGTTTGATTCCTGCCCAGTGCAAACTGCTGTTTATAAATCAGTAAACGAGAAAAGTCAAATGGGAAATAAAAACTTGCATTTCTGTAGTATCTTTCATGACCACAGTGCGTGTCAGCCTGGACAACTCCGACCTTCAAGATGAGAATGCAACCAGAAAGATTAACGTGTCAAGTCTATACAAGGTTCAAATAAACTGAAATCACTACAGAATTCCTGAGTTTTTCATTTTATTTCAAACTAAATGATTCCGTATTCCTTTCAACGTTACACTCAGTTCAGTTTTTTGGTAAAATACAGCAAAGTAAACAGACTGATCCAACTCTGTGTCTGTCACTGACCCAGGGAAAGCAGTATGATCCCACTGTGTCTCTGTCTCTGACATTGGGGAAAGCATACTGACCCCAGTGATGTCTCCCTAACAGACCAAGGGGAGAGCAGACTGACCCTCTGTGTCTGTAGGATTGTGAATGGGGAGAGCAGACTGACCCCAATGTGTATCTGTCACTAACCCTGGGCTGAGCAAACTGACCCCACTGTGTCTCTGTTACAGGCTCAGGGGATGGCACAGTCAGGCCACTGTATGTTTGATACTGACCCTGGTGAGAAAAGACATAGAACATAGAACATAGAACATTACAGCGCAGTACAGGCCCTTCGGCCCTCGATGTTGTGCCGACCTGTGAAACCAATCTGAAGCCCATCTAACCTAAACTATTCCATTATCATCCATATGTTTATCCAATGACCATTTAAATGCCCTTAAAGTGGGCGAGTCTACTATTTTTGCAGGCAGGGCATTCCACGCCCTTACTACTCTCTGAGTAAAGAACCTACCTCTGACATCTGTCCTATATCTATCACCCCTCAATTTAAAGCTATGTCCCCTCGTGCTAGCCATCACCATCCGAGGAAAAAGGCTCCCACTGTCCACCCTATCTAATCCTCTGATCATCTTGTATGTCTCTATCAAGTCACCTCTTAACCTTCTTCTCTCTAACGAAAACAGCCTCAAAACCTTCAGCCTTTCCTCATAAGACCTTCCCTCCATACCAGGCAACATCCTGGTAAATCTCCTCTGCACCCTTTCCAATGCTTCCACATCCTTCCTATAATGCGGTGACCAGAACTGTACGCAATACTCCAAGTGCGGCCGCACCAGAGTTTTGTACAGCTGCAACATGACCTCATGGCTCCAAAACTCAATCCCTCTACCAATAAAACCGAACATACTGTACGCCTTCTTAACAATGCTATCAACCTGGGTGGCAACTTTCAGTGATCTATGCACATGGACACCGAGATCTTTCTGCTCATCCACACTACCAAGAATCTTACCATTAGCCCAGTACTCTGTATTCCTGTTACTCCTTCCAAAGTGAATCACCTCACACTTTTCCGCATTAAACTCCATTTGCCACCTCTCAGCCCAGCTCTGCAGCTTACCTATGTCCCTCTGTAACCTGCAACATCCTTCCGCACTATCCACAACTCCACCGACTTTGGTGTCATCCGCAAATTTACTAACCCATCCTTCTACGCCCTCATCCAGGTCATTTATAAAAATGACAAACAGCAGTGGCCCCAAAACAGATCCTTGAGGTACACCAGTAGTAACTGAACTCCAGGATGAACATTTCCCATCAATCACCACCCTCTGTCTTCTTACAGCTAGCCAATTTCTGATCCAAACTGCTAAATCACCCTCAATCCCATGCCTCCGTACTTTCTGCAATAGCCTACCACGGGGAACCTTATCAAATGCTTTACTGAAATCCAAATACACCACATCAACCGCTTTACCCTCATCCACCTGTTTGGTCACCTTCTCGAAGAACTCAATAAGGTTTGTGAGGCACGACCTACCCTTCACAAAACCGTGTTGACTATCCCTAATCAAATTATTCCTTTCTAGATGATTATAAATCCTATCTCTTATAATCCTTTCCAATACTTTACCCACAACCGAAGTAAGGCTCACTGGTCTATAATTACCAGGGTTGTCTCTACTCCCCTTCTTGAACAAGGGGACAACATTTGCTAGTCTCCAGTCTTCTGGCACTATTCCTGAAGACAATGACGACATAAAGATCAAAGCCAAAGGCTCTGCAATCTCCTCTCTAGCTTCCCAGAGAATCCTAGGATAAATCCCATCCAGCCCAGGGGACTTATCTATTTTCACACCTTCCAGAATTGCTAACACCTCCTCCTTATGAACCTCAATTCCGTCTAGTCTAATAGACTGTATCTCAGTATTCTCCTCGACTACATTGTCTTTTTCCTGTGTGAATACTGACGAAAAATATTCATTTCGCACCTCTCCTATCTCTTCGGACTCCACGCACAACTTCCCACTACTGTCCTTGACCGGCCCCAATCTTACTCTCGTCATTCTTTTATTCCTGACATACCTATAGAAAGCTTTAGGGTTTTCCTTGATCCTACCTGCTAAAGACTTCTCATGTCCCCTCCTGGCTCTTCTTAGCTCTCTCTTTAGGTCCTTCCTGGCTAACTTGTAACTCTCAAGCACCCTCACTGAGCCTTCACGCCTCATCTCTACATAAGCCTCCTTCTTCCTCTTGACAAGAGATTCAACTTCTTTAGTAAACCATGGTTCCCTCGCTCAACCACTTCCTCCCTGCCTGACAGGTACATACTTCTCAAGGACACGCTGAAGCTGTTCCTTGAACAAGCTCCACATTTCAATTGTACAGACAGACGCTATCGTGTCTCTGATGCTGGGGAGAGCAGAATGACCGTACTACTTGTGTACCCCTGACCCCAGGGAGAGCAGACTGTACCCCACTGTGTCTCTGTCACTGACCCAGGGGAGAGCAGACTGACCCCACTGTGTCTCTGTCACTGACCCAGGGGAGAGCAGACTGACCCCATTGTGTCACTTTCACTGACCCAGGGGAGAGCAGACTGACCCCATTGTGTCACTGTCACTGACCCATTTCTTATTAAAATATTGATTTTAATACTGTCCTGTTGTTCAAACAGTGGGATACTATTCACACTGGGAAACTGAAATAAAAGCAGAGTGTTTCCAAAAGCTTCTGTGAAGAGAGGGTGAGGAAGGGTTAAACTATCAGGCCTGTATAAGCTTAAAATATAGTTCCACAATTTGGAGTTTCAAAATGGTCAGAACTTCTAAGTTCTTCATTTTTATTTCAAATTAAATCTATCGTCCCTTTGAAGCTAACACCCAGAGATTTTTTTTTTGTGCAAGTACTGCGCAGTTTTGAATAAAATATAACTAAGTATCCGAGCAATATGCTTCATTATGTACAATCGGTTGCTTTTATTTTAAATCTAATAGCTCCATTTACAGCCACACTTCAATCATTGGGTCACTCTCACTGCCAGGTGAGTTGCTTTCAAACCATGCAGCAATCCTTTGCTAATCCTCTGGTTTTTAAGTTGCACTTTTCTCATTTCAGTCCACAATTAAACTTTGAATTTTTTTTTACAGATGTGGTTTTTACATGCCTCTGGCCGTAGAAGACTGAAATGCCATTTCAAAAATAAATGAAAGATTGCAATCCATTAATTCTTTCTCCCCTCTTACAATGTTGTACAATCTTAGCATTCATACACTCATAGAGACGTACAGCACAGAAACAATCTTTTAGTCCAACTCATCCATGCCGATCAGGTATCCTAAATAAACCTAATCTCATTTGCCAGTATTTGGCCCATAGCCCTCTGAACACTTCCTATTCATACACCCTTCCAGGTCCTTTTAAATGTTGTAATTGGACCAGCCTCCATCACTTTCTCTGGCAGCTCATTCCTAACACATACCACCCTCTGTGTGAAAAAGTTGTCCTTTAGATCCTTTTTCAATCTTTCCTTTCTCACCCTAACCCTATGCCTTCTAGGTTTGGACTCCTCCACCCCATGTTGTCTACTTACCCTATCCATGCCCCTCATGATTTTATAAATCTCTATAAGGTTACCCTTCAACCTCCGATGCTCCATGGAAACTAGCCCCAGTCTATTCAGCCTCTCCCCATAGCTCAAACTCTCCAAGTCTTGATTGATTGATTGACTACACGTGACAACAAATGATAAAAAGTGTATACCTTCACTGTACATACATGGTACCATTCACATTAACTTAGAATAAGTTAAGAAAAAAAGATAACTTAAGATAACTTGCAACATCCTTGTAAATCTTTTCTGAACCCTTTCAAGTTTCAAAACATCCTTCCTATAGCAGGGAGAACAAAATTGCACACAATATTACAATAGTGGCCTAACCAATGTTCTATACAGCTGCAACATGGCCTCTCAACTCCTATACTCAAAGCACTGACCAATAAAGGCAAGTGTACCAAACGGCTTCTACACTATCCTATCTACCCGTGACTCCATTTTCATGGAATTATGAACCTGCACTCCAAGGTCTCTCTGGTCAGCAACCCTCTCCAGGACCTTACCATTAAGTGTATAAGTATAAACCCTCCACCACCACCCTCTGTCTTCTACCTTCGAGCTAGCTCTGTATCTAAATAGCTAGTTCTCCCCCCGTTCCATGTGACCTAACTTGCTAACCAGCCTGCCATGAGGGACCTTGTCAAATGCCTTACTGAAGCCCACATAGATCACATCCACCACTCTGCCCACATCAAACCTCTTTGTTACTTCTTCAAAAAAATGCAAACAAGTTAGTGAGACACGATTTCCCACTCACAAAGCCATGTTGACTATCCCTAATCAGTCCTTGCCTTTCCGAATACATGTCAATCCTGTCCTTCAGGACTCCCTCCAAAAACATACCCACCACTGATGTCAGGCTCATCAGTCCATAGCTTAATGGCTTTTCCTTACCACCTTAAATAGTGGCACCATGTTTGCCAACCTCCAGTCTTCCGGCACCTCACCTGTGACTATCGGTGATATAAATATCTCAGCAAGGGACCCAGCAATCACTTCCCTCACTTCACACAGAGCTCCAGGGTACACCTGATCAGGTCCCAGGGAATTATCCACCTGTATGTGTTTTAAGACATCTAGCACCACCTCCTCTGTAATATGGACATTTTTCAAGATGTCGCTGTTTATTTCCTCACATTAGTTTCTTCTGCATCTCCTGCAGTCCTACACATAAGTGGCCTTGTTAATCTTTATGGGGCCCTCTTCTGTCCCTAGTTATCCTTTAGTACTTAACATATTTGTTCAATCCCTTTGGATTCTCCTGAACCCCATTTACCAAAGCTACCTCATGTCCCCTTACAACCTCCTGATTTCCCTCCTAAGAATACCCCTACTGCCTTTATATTCTTCTAGGGATTCACTTGATCTCTGCTGTCTACACCTGACATATGCTTCCTTCTTATTCTTAACCAAAACCTCAATTTCTCTCATCATCCAGCATTCCCTACACCTACCAGCCTTGGTCTTCACTCTAACAGGATCTCTGGACTCTTGTTATTTCATTTTTGAAGGCGTCCCATTTTCCTACTGTCCCTTTACCTGCGAACATCTGCCCCCAATCAACTTTTGGAAGTCCTTGGCTAATACCATCAAAACTGGCCTTCCTGCAATTTAAAATTTTAACTTTTAGTCCGGTCTGTCCTTTTCCATCACTATTTTAAAACTAATAGAATTATGGCCACAGGCCCCAAAGTGCTCCCCCACTGACACCTCAGTCACCTGTCCTGCCTTATTTCCCAAGAGTAGGTCGAGTTTTGCTCCTTCTCTAGTAGGTATATCCATATACTGCATAAGAAAATTTTCTTGTGCACACTTAACAAATTCCTCTCCATCCAAGCCCTCAACATTATGGCAGTCCCAGTCTATATTTGGAAAGTTAAAATCCTCTACCATCACCATTCTGTTTTTCTTTCAGATAACTGAGATCTCCCAACAAGTTTGTTTCTGAATTTCTTGCTGACTGTTTGGGGTCTATGGTACAATCCCAATAAGGTGATCATCCCTTTCTTATTTCTCAGTCCCACCCAAATAACTTCCCTGGAAGTATTCCCTGAAATATCCTCCCGAAATACAGTCGTAATGTTACCCTCATTCAAAAATGCCACTCCCTCTCCTCTTTTGCCCTACCCCCAAACCCCACCCCCGCCCCCACCCTTTCTATCCTTCCTAGAGCGTCTATCCCCTGGAACATTAAGCTGTCAGTCCTGTTCATCCCTGAGCCATGTCTCTGTAATAGCTCTGATATCCCAGTCCCATGTTCCCAACCATGCTCTGACTTCATCTGTCTTACCTGTTAGGCCTCTTGCTTTGAAATAAATGCTGTTTAATTTGTCAATCCTACCTCATTCTCGACTTTGTTCCTGCCTGATTGGACTGTTTGACTTGCTCCTTTTCCCAACTGTACCCGTCTCAGACTGATCTCTTTCCTCACTATCGCCCTGGGTCCCACTCCTCCCTTACTCGTTTAAATGCTCCCAAGCAGCTCTAGCAAATCTCCCCACCAGTATAATAGTACCGTTTCTTAAACCTTTCATTATTCAAGCATTTGACACTTGGGATAATACATCAGCAATTATATTAAGTTTTCCAGCAATGCATTTTTACATGAAATTGTTGCAACAAAAGTCTCCATTGGAATAGTCTTGCATTCTTCGTTTGAAACTTTTCAATGAAGGCCAGTGGATTATGAGTGTAATTTAGATGTTTCATTGTTCTCTGTTGGATATAGACTTCAAAGTGTTGAAGAGGCAGCAGCATCCCAAAGTTTCTTTTTCTCTGGGAGAGTACTTTTCCAATGACTGGTATTGTTTCTGAGAGAAGTACCCCCGCCCCGGGTTTCTCTATTCCTGATTCATCATCCTGTAACAAGGCAGCACACAGCCCCGAGTCACCAGCATCAACTGCCATTTTGAAAAGTTTGGAAAAATCAGGAATGGCTAACACAGTTTCATTGATTCAAATTGTCTTCGTCCTTTCAAAGGCACCCTCACTAACCAGACCACTTTTACTTGGTTCCTTCACAAATTTGTTCAAGGCACAGCTCTCCAGCTAAAATTAACTACAAATTTCCAGTAAACTCAAACGTTCCTAAAAATCAATTATTTTTTCATCAGTTTTAGGAAAAAGGAATTCTATTAGAATCTTCACATTTCCTGTCCACGGCAATATCCGTGTGTCTGTGTGTGTTTATATATATATGTGTGAGTGTGTGTGTGCGTGTGTCTGTATGTATGTGTTTGTGAGTGTCTCCGTGTGTTGTCTGTTCACGTGTGTCTGTGTCTGCATGTGTCTCTGCATATCTCTCTGCTTATGTGTGTATGTGTGTGTCTCTGTGTCTCTGTGTATGTGTCTGTCTGTGTGTTTGTACGTGCATCTGTGTGAGTGACTATGTGTGATGGTATATGTATGTGTACTCGTGCATATTATTCTGTGTATTACAGTGCATTTTTTTGATTGTATGTATCTGTGTGCATCTCTGTGTCTATTTCGGTCTGTTTGTGTCTTTTGTGTGTTAATGTCACAGTATGCATCTACATTTGTGCGTATTTCTGCGTCTGTATCTCTGTGCAATGGAATCTCTGTTGCTTTGGGGATGCTTCCATTGAAATGGGTCAAACCCCTCTCTCTCTGTCTGTCCCTCTCATGTTTCAAGTTATAATGTTGATGCTCATGTTGATGTGTGTCTCTATCTGTGTGTGTGTGCGTGTGTGTGTGTGTGTTTGTGTCCATCCATCTCTGCCTGCAATGGGAATCACTTTGCCTTGATGGAAGTTTGAATAAATGAATGGACATGTGATGAACCAAAGTCAGAGTGTCTCTCTCTCTCTTTCTTCCTGTTGGGTTAAAGTGATACAATGAATTTCTGAAGAAGGGTCTAGGCCTGAAATGTCAGCCTTCCTGCTCCCCTGATGCTGTTTGGCCTGCTGTGTTCATCCAGCTCTACACCTTGTTATCTCAATGCCACCCTCTGCTGGACTTGCCACAAGACTGCACCAGCAGTAATTTTCTTTGGAGAAAACTTCACAACCTGTGAATCTCTCACATTGTACATTTGTTTCATTCTTCAAAGAACGCCTTTGGAGATACAGAGCAGTTTTAACCAATCCCTTAAGATGTTGTCCCTGAAAAATGAGGATAAGTGCTGGTCTCATCCCCTCCACCTTTGAATCCTTTCTCACTTAGAATTTGTGAGTGTACGTGAACAAACATTGTAAGCTGCAGAAAGTGCAATAAAATTCACCCTGCCTCCTCAAGGGTCTAGGCCCGAAACGTCAGCCTCTCTGCTCCTATGATGCTGCTTGGCCTGCTGTGTTCATCCAGCCCTGCACCTTGTTGTCTCTCACTCAGAGGCTCCTTGGTACAGTTGCAGTGGAAATACTCTATATAATGTGTATAATGTCACGAATACCGCTCAAAGACAAATCATTTCCACATTGCAGAGGAAACATACATTTCTCCACATAAGCATGCTCCACATTGAGGGAACTCAGTTCAATTGCAACCCTCTCCACACCAGCCCTCTGTGTGTGTGTGTGTGTGTGTGTGGGTGTGTGTGTGTGTGTGTGTGTGTGTGCGCGTCAGTACTGATAATGCTGTCAGTTTGGATGGTGCTGTGAGCCTGCTGCCCTCCCTCTCTCCCTCTTTGACTGAATCCTTGAGGGTTTTCATCCTCCATGACCCCCATGTGCTGTAACGTGGGGAGGCTAGAAGAGGGTAGCATTGTATCACTTTCAACAGGGAGGTTGGGTGCAATATTTTGATTGTTTGCAGCATGACCGGAAATTTCTGTCTGGGACTGCATTGGAGTAGCACTGGAATTGGTAAGCTTGAGGCTGAAAAATAGGGAGGCCAGCCATTTGTTGTCATGCATAAGTATTATTTATTCATAGCATAAGGAATTCATGTAGCTAGATATTTTACTGTGTTCCTGAACTTCACGCTGAACCAAGGCAACATTGCTGCAGAAATAAATGTTTGGTGGGTGGGTTCTGATGACATCATGTAATCACCTGCCACAATTTCTCACAGCTCATAGTTGCCTGTTTATGACATTACTATTGGTTCTGTTGAATTGTTGCTGAGGAGTGAGGCCATGTATTTAATAGGGGAACATTTTTTGAGTAACTATTCTATTTAATTTCATCAGAAATGTCCGAAGGATTTGCTTTTGATGGAGACTTGCAGAGGGTTCCAAGCTGATAGGAATGACCCAGTAGGAAATTCCATTTCCCTGGACAATTCCTTTGGATTGTGCTATGATGGGGAAACCTCAGGTTCTCAGCTCAACTCTGTCCCTGCACTGGGATAAGGACTCTGTCAGGAGTGTGATGGAATACTCCCAACTGGCCTGCATGGGTGCAGCTCCAATAAACACTTAAGAATCTCAACATCATACAGAACAAAGCAACCCGACATTGACAAACATCCACTCCCTCCACCACTGACGCTCAGTGGCAGCAGTGTGTACTATCTACAAGATGCACTGCAGAAATTCACCAAAGATCCTCAGACAGCACCTTCCAAACCCACAACCATTTCCATCTGGAATGACATGGACAGCAGAAACAACACATCCTGCAGGTTCCCTTTCAAGCCTCTCACCGTTCTGACATGGCAATATACTGTCATTCCTTCAGTGTCATTAGAATTCCCTCCCTAAGGACATTGTTGGTCTACATAAAGCACATGGTTCAGGAAAGCAGCTCCAAACCACATTCTCAAGGGGCAACTAGGGACAGGTTATAAATGCCGACCCAGCCAGTGATGCCCACATACCACGAGTGAATAAAAAATATCATTTCATGGTCTGGAAACAATGGGACCCTCCTGTGGCCTCACTGAGGAGTTTTATTTATTCATAACACAAGTAATTTGTGTAACCAGGTATCTTACTGTGTTCCTGATCTTTGCTCTGAACCTAGCCAATGTTGCTGCATAAATAAATGTGTTTGTGCAACAACGTAACCTGCAACATAAAACCAACTTTATGGAAGTGATATAGAAAAGGTAGGTTATTGGCAGGATTGATTCCTTGAATGACATAATATAAGAAATGTACAACATAGATTAACCACAGGAGGATGAAGCTCCCAGATATGGTGAAGTGCAAATTCACAGACTTCCTTCTGCTCTCCATCTCTGGGTCACTGTGATTCTCTCCTTTGCTCTCACCTTTCAGCCTCTTCCGGACTCGACTGGTCACTAAAATGTGTCTGACCGTCAGAGCATTGAGCAACAGAATTAAAGCGCATGGCAGTAAAGGGGTTAAAACTGGATTCACCCAGTCTAATGTCACCCACCAAGTCTCAGTAAAGTAGCTGGACTTTGTTTTACAGTAGAATGGCACATTGATGATTATCCTCACAGGCTCATAGTGAAAATAGAAGGGGCTATTTTTCAAACAGAACAGGGTGCAGGTTGTTACCAGAACCACTGTCGCGGTTTTATCAGTTCAATATTTTGTTTTCACTTCTGACAACAAATAGTCACCAGTCAGTGAAAGGAGAAAGTGATGGGGAATCAGACAAAGCAGTCCCTGACTGCTTGACACTGGGTCCCAATAACCCTACACACAGGAGTGATGTCCAGGAAACATTATGGGTAATAATAACAGGGAAATTTCCACAGTACAA
>NC_063379.1:6330491-6339441 GCF_021869965.1 Rhincodon typus | reverse complement strand
CACCTAACCTGTGCATGAGCAAATGGCTGTTGGCTGTGTGAAGTGCTGTTGGTGATGTTTGTAACAAATGTCAGGGCAACTCATTGAACAAAGGAAACCAAGTCCTTGAATTTATTCAGCTCTCCAGAGGAATGAAGACAGTTATTTCCTGACGTCAGGGTGACAATGGAGTGAGAGACCAACCAAATGAAATACCAAGTCAGCTATTTTCTGAAGATAATCGTGGTTTATTCATTTTGTTTTACAAAGCACAATATTTACAACTGTAGTCCTGCCAAGATGAACACTTTGGAGGGCTGAGTTTGTGCCCAAGAGCATACAGCAGGGACCTGCTTGTCATCAACTTCAGTATTAGGCAATTAAATGACACAAGGCAATCTGAGACTTGCTCCCACGGAGGGTTGGGGGAAAGGAGAATGTGGGACACACTCCCACAGGGAGTGGGGGCGGGGAATGTGGGACCCGCACCTGTCGGGGGTGGGGAATGTGGAACTTGTTCTCACAGGGAGTTGGGGGGGAGGTGGATATGGGACACACTCCCACGGGGAATTGGGGGAGGGGCAGAGGATATGGGGCTCACTCCCACGGGTAGTGGGGAGGGAATGTGAGACTGGCTCCCATGGGGTGTTGGTGGTGGTTGATGGAGTTGGGAACAATGTGAGACTCGCTCCCTGGAGAGTGGTGGGGAGAAATGTGGGAGCAAGTCACACAGGGAGAGGTCGAGGTGCATTGAGTCGATATTTTGGGGACAGGGAAACTTGATAAATACGTGAGGGAGAGAAGGAGAAGCTGATGGAGGGGGAGAGATGATGGTAGGAGGAGGTCAGTGTGGAGCCGGTACAGAGCAGAGAGGCCAAATGACATTTCCCTGCAGCATAAAATGCAGAACTTTAGTGGGAATTGGTGAGAAGCAGCTGCATTAAATGGATCCCAAACAACAGATAAGGACAGTGAGGCCTTTGTAACTGAGGGGCCAGGGTTTTAAAATTGCAGCATATTCCACAACCCTGCATATTACAGCAATTACAGCAGAATCTGCATTTCTTGACTTGACTCATTCGTTTCTGTCGCAGCAACATGGAAGCCTGGAAAAGATGGAGACCAAACCGACAGAATGTTCCAGAAAGAAAATGGCTCCTGCTCCCTTTGACACTACATCAATTGTGCAATGTCATTCACTGGCAGGGAGAGCCCACAAATCTTCAGCAACTTTCATCACCGAACGAAACTTCACAGCTGACAGAAAATTTCGTTTTATTGTTGTTAATGTAGGAAACAAAGATGCCAATTTGCACACAGCAAGCTCCCACAAATTGAGAACCCCCGGATCGTATGTTATTAATCAATACTGACAATCCGACAGCACGGCACTCCCTGAGCATTGACCGTCCAACAGTGCAGCGCTCCCTCAGCACTGAACCTCCGACCATGCAGCACTCCCTCAGCACTGACCCTCTGACAGTGCGGTGCTCGCTCAGCACTAACAGTTTGTGACAGGTTTGGGCCACTTGTCAAATAGTGAAGTCAAATGAAATGTTGGTGTTTGTTTCAAAACTGAATGTAGTACAAAATAGGGAGGTTTTGCTCAAACTATGTACGGTTCGAGTCAGGCCACAGCTCGTGTATTGGAAGCAGTTTTGAATGACTTATCTTAGCATAGAGACACTGCCATTGGAGGAAGTCCACAAAAGATTTATTCGGCTCATATTGGGGGGACTGTATTTTGAGGAGTGGTTGAGTTGATTGGTCTTGTACTAGTTGGAATATAGAAGAATGGGAGGTGACCTTATTAAAAATAGAAGATTATTAGCAGACTTGACAGGATAGATGTGGAGAGGATGTATCCCTTTGCAGGAGAATCTCAGCCAAAATCTCAGAAGAATGGGCTGCCCATCTCAGACAGATGAGGAGGAATTTCTTCTCTCAGAGGATTGTCAATCTGTGAAATTGTTTACCACAGAAGAATGTCGAGGCTGGGGCATTAAGTATATTTAAGGCTGAGGTAGATTTTTAATCAGGAAGGGAAAAGTCAGGAAAGTGAATTTGAGGATAATCAAATCCGCCATGATATCAATGAATGCTGGAGCAGATTTGATGGGCTGAATGGCCTGCTTCTGCGAACTGCACATGGATGGAAAATGAGACACTTCCTGCAGAAAAAGCAGGCAGGGAGGCAGTTGAAAATACAGAATTGCTGTCAACTTACCTCACCCTGACAGGCTTGGGAATTCTCAGTTGTCAGGGAATCTTGCTCATTCTCAATCTGTAACAGGAGAGAAATTATCAACACACATTGTGGCAGACTGAGAGCTGAAAGACAAAAGCAGTCCCAGGAGAAAGAAAGGTCAAGAACATTTTAGGGACCAATATGTCAGAGCTAGAGTAGGTTACAGAGATAGGGAGGGGTTGTAGGGGCTTGAAAAGGGTTACAGAGATAGTGAGGGGTGTAGGGGCTGGAGGAGGGAGGAGAGATTTTTTTTTCTTTATTCATTCATGGGATGAGGGTGTTGCTGGCCTGGCAGCATTTATTGCCCATTCCTAATTGCCCAGAGGGCAGTTAAGAGTCAACCACATTGCTGTTGGTCTGGAGTCACATGTAGGCCAGACCAGGTAAGGATGGTAACTTCCTTCCCTAAAGGACACTAGTGAACCATATGGGTTCAATCAACAATGGGTTCATGGTCATCATTAGATTCTGAATTCCAGATATTTATTGAATTCAAATTCCACCATCTGCCATGGCGGGATTCAAACCAACGTCCCCTGGATATTACCTGAGTGTCTGGATTAACAGTGCTGTGATAATACCACTAGGCCATTGCCACCCCTTTGGGGGATTTGAAGATGGGGGATTTGAAGGGTGAAAATATAAAGGAGACAAAACAAGGAAACAAACAGAAGATTAACACACCAATTCCACTCAGAGACAAGTTTTAAATTATGAACACATAAAATCCTGTTGCCTAGCAGCTCGTCTTTCAGGGTGATTTATTCAGTTATCAACATTATAAATGCACCAACAGGGAGAGATGTATCTTTGCTCACCTTGGACATTGTGAGGCACTGGCTCATCTCAGTGAAGACCAGCAGCATCAGAGTGACCAGGACCAGTCGAGTTTTCATCTGACCACTGCCCATCTCGACTTGTCTTGTCCGATCTTTGAGCTTTTCTGTGATGTGGCTTTGGTTTGTGTGATCTCATTTATACCCCTGCTCTGGAGAGGTTCAGGGACACCTCGATGTTTGAGCAAACAAGTCAGGGATCTTTTCAAGGAATTGGGACCTCCCCATTCCACATCCAATTGTGTGATGTTGAAATCAGAGTAGGTCCAATTGTAAACACACACACACACACACACACACACACACATCATTACTCATAAATTGGAATGATATGTAAAGGAATTGAAATAGAGTCAACACATTTAGCAATGTTCACAAATAAAGGAGATATTTCACAACTACTCACTTCCAAGTCATCTGCTGAAACCTTTTCCCCTCTCTCCATCTCTCTGTCTCATTTCCTTTCAGACATTCCTTCAAAGCTGAAGCCAGAACCTTTTTGAGCAGAACACTGTACTTCTTGCCCATTCACAAAATTGCAGGACCATGCCCGTCCAACAGAGGAAACACAAATCCAGCCAATGTCGATGTGTGGGGAAGTCGCCTGACAGCAAGGTGCTCCCCAGCCAGGAATATTCACCCAGGGCTTGGCAGGGGTGATACTGGAAGGATGTTCCCCCTGGATGGGGAGAGGGTGGGGGTTGGTGCAAAGAATCCAGGGACACAGTTTCAAGGTAACAGCCAGGCCAATTGGGACTGAGATGAAGAGGAATTTCCTCACGCAGAGGGAGATGAATCTCACAAACTTTTTCTGTCCCAGAAGGCAATGGAAGCTCAGCCATTGAGTAGGTACGAGAGAGAGATGTTGAAGATATCAAGGGTTACACAGAGAAGGCAGGAAAATGGCTTTGAGGAAGAGGATTAACCAAAACTTAAATGGGGTAGTGGTATATACAGGGTGAATGGCCCCCTGCTGCTCCAGTGGCCTTTCCCACAAGATCTGAATTTTCACATTTTCTACATTCCTCATTCAATTCTGTTGGTTTTTCAGACCTGAGGTTGTTACCTATGCTCCATATTCCCTCTCTCACCTCGGGGTTAACAGGACAGGGGTTCAATTTTCCATAATGGAAACTCAACCTATGTTCCAGCGCAGTACTCCACTTGCAAATCAGAGGCTCAGTGCTGAGGGAGCGCCGCACTGTCGGATGCTCAGTACTGAGGGAGCACCACACTGTTGAGTATCAGTGCTGAGGGAGTGCCGCACTGTCTGAGGGTCAGTGCTGAGGGAGTGCCGCACTGTCGGAGGGTCAGTGCTGAGGGTGCGCCGCATTATCAATACTGCACTCTGTGAAAAAGTTGCCCCTCATCATTTCTTAAAGTCTTTCTCCTCTCACCTTTTAAATATGCCTCCTGTTCTTGGAATCCTGAACCCTTGAGAAAAGAAACTTGCTTTTCACCTTTTCTATATCCCTCATGATTTTATAATGATATAAGCTGAACCATCAAGCTCGTACACTCCAGTTAAAAAAGTCCCAGCCTTTCCTTTTTACTCAAACCCTCCAGTCCTTGCAACATACACACGAGCAGCAGAAGGCCATTCAGCCCATCAAATCTGTTACACAGGTTATTGTTCCACCATGCCTATGCTCATTGGGTCATGTTCATTCATCAGTTCTGAGGAAGGGTCACTTGACCCAAAACAGTAACTTTGCTTTTTCTCCACAGATGCTGCCAGACGTGCTGAGCTTTTCCAGCAATTTCTGTTTTTGTTTGTGATTTACAGCATCTGCAGTTCTTTCAGTTTTAATAAGAGAATAGTGCTCTCTTTGGCCTTGCTGACAGGAGTAGAATGAAGTATGGGGTCAACATTTCAGTTAGTGTCCATTAGACTGGACACTCACTAAATCTTTAAACTAGCCTGCAGGGCTGGGTCTCAAAGCAGAGGAACAGGACTCTGTCTTTCACTCCATTCTCTGTCTCCTCTCTCCCTCTCTCTCACCTTCTCTACCAATCCTGCCTATGTCTCCCTTTCTCCTCAATCTCCTTTTTTCCTTTTTCTCTCTCTGTCTCACTCACTCTTTCTCTGCCTCTATCTCTTCCCCACTGTCACTGTCTCTCTTTCTCTCTCTGTCTCACTGTTCCCATGTCACTTTCTTTCTCTGCCTCTGCTTTGCTGACTCTCTCTTTATCTCTTTGTTTCTGATTCTGGCTCCTTCTTCCTCTCTCTGCCTATCGATCTGGGCCTCTCTCTTTCACTAGTGCTGTCCACTTTCTCTCCGCATTTGTTTCTGTTTCTCTCTTTCTGTGGCTGTCTCTCTCTGTATTTTTCTTTCTCACTCTTTCGCTATCTGTTTCATTTCCCCCTCTCCATCTCTTTTCTCTCTCTGCCTCTCTCTCTGTATTGTACTTTGCATTCATTCTGCTCTCATTCCTTGCTTCTTTTATCATTCTCTCTGACTTTGTCTCCCACTTTATCTCTGCCTCTTTCTCTCTTCTTCTGTCTATCTTTCTTTTTCACTCTTGCTGTGTTCCATTCTCTTTCTTTGTCTCCATATCTTTCTCTTCCTTTGCTTCTTCATCAATGTGTGTTGCTCCTTGAATCCTTTTGGCTCTTACTCTATTTTTTCTTGACACTTTTTGAGACTTTCTCTGTACCGCTCCTTCTCAATTCATTCAGAGCAGCCAGTTTCTGCACAGCAAGATCCCACATTGAAAAAAGTGATCATGAACAGGCACAAGAGGCTTAATAGCCTCCTCCATTTCCTGAGTAACAGGTTTGAATGGGAGGGCTGATTGGCCTCCTGTTCCTGTGTAACAGGATCAGGAAGGGGGCTGAATGGGGCCTCCTCCTGTTCCTGTGTAATAGCCTTGAGGAGGGGGCTGAATGGCCTCATGGTCCTGTATAACAGGCTCAAGAAAGGTCTGAATAGCCTCCTCCTGCTCCTGTGATGTTGACCTGTGTTTGAGTCAATTATGAGGCAGAAGCCAGAACATTTACACCCTTCAATGTTCCTGGGTAAACAGCACTACGAGCTGGTGACTGCCTGTGTGCACACACTAAACACTGACCAATCAAAACATGACATGATTGTTAACCCTAAAACCTCAGGGTAGCCGAGCCGAGCCGAGCCACACAGGAAGTTAACATGCTTGTTCAGTCAACAGTTAGAAGGACAAATGATGTTTTACCAGATTTTACCAGATTGACAATGCCAAACTTATATAATCTTTTGTGTTTAAGTCATTAACTATATATTCTGGTGACTCCCCACTTGCGGATATTGAACACCGTCCTCTGTTTTCCCCATTCACTGAAGATATTAACATACTTCTATAACGTCACTACCGTACTGGTTACAATGCTGCCTATCTCGCACTGTCTCATTCATCTTCAGAACTGTGTAACGACAATGAAACCAACAGTCACACAAAGTTCCATCCTATAGCTTTGTTTAATTGCACACAGATTGTTTTCTTTTATTTGCAGTCAACACACAATTTGAACTCACAGCAGGGCAGTGTGGTATTTGATAAACACTTGATTTTGGGATGGGGCCGAGCCACACAGGATTCAAACTCTGTGACAGATTCTGAACAAGGCCTCACACCTACAATTCAGTGACTGAGCTGACATTTAGTTTTTGTATTTTCAAAACTTTCAGATGTTTGAAGCTTGGAAAGTAAGACAGACATTGCTGAAATGTGACATTGTCTCAGGCATGTACTGTAAACAGCTTCTGGAATTTGCATTTTAATCAACTCCAATGAGCCCTCTACATTTCCTACCTCCGTAAAGCTCCCAAATCTGACAGTGCTGTTCCTCCACCCAGTTTAACATTGTACCATTTAGTTTATAATGTCCCTCTTCAGTCTAACATCCAAAAGACATCGGTTCAAATGTCACTGTGTTTCATCTGCAGGAGGCTGAGAGATGATAATATGCAAAGTGTGACGTGCATTTTAATCTGCAAAGCACAGACGAATGATTCTGAAGGTGTCAGTCAGTCGGCCATTTTAGGTTTGTTCACAGCAGCCATTTCACGTTAGCACAGCACTGACATTGACTTTATAAACAGGGAAAAGCAAGAAAGAGTGGGGATTTGGGAGTCCGTGTGTATCTGTGTGCAGCGTAGATTCACCAGAAAGCTAGCTGGACAGCAAGGTTTCAAATGGCAAGGGAATGAAATGAGACAAACCCAGGGATGTGTCCCTGAAGGTTACGATCGGAGGTCATGAAAGTTTTTGAGACAAACATGAAAATTGCTGTTTCTGGGTCTAGGATGAGGATGATTGTATAAAAATCGAACAATACTCTGAAACACTTTCGAGATTAAAATGAGGAAACAAAGCTTCACATTTCTCTTCATGATGCACAGCCTATTTCTTACTCACTCACTCACTCACTCAATGTGTCCAACCTCCTTTCTAGCCTTTCTCTGTCCTCCGTGCATTTTACTGTTCCACATAACTTTGTGTGTTCAGCAAACGTAACACAGGATCCCATCATCTCAGCCATTAGTAGAGATAATGTCCAGTGCACTGGAGGTAACAGAGAATGATTCACTCCCATCTGCTGCTGTACATGTTGTGTGTGTCTCAGATTCAGCTCAGAACATTGGCAGGACATTCTCACCCTGTATCTGTGTGTCTCTGGCTCTGTATCTGTGCCTGTAACTCTTGCTCTGTCTCTGAAGTCAGCTTTCCCTTTCCATCAATCTCACTGAGGACATTACCATTCCCTGTTAACTAGTTTGAGACACACCAAAGACGTGGAATGTATTTTATAAATGTCTATCCCTCAGTTACTTTGAGGGTTTTCAGTGTCAGGGTGTGATTTAAGTCAAATACAGGCCCAGCCTCTTCCCCCAAGAACATTGGGTGACCATTTTGCTGTTTATGACAAACAGAAAGCTCTCATCTCTCTCATGTCTATTTCACTGGAATTCTGTGCTTCATGTTAAATTGTGCTGTCAACAGTGAGGAAGCATTTCTATGACTGTTTTACTGAGACGACATCAGGAATCCTGTGGACCATTTTCATCCTCATATCTATAGAATGACAGTAAACAGCATCTGCTTGTATCCACCCAAAGTATACGACTCTTCCCTATTTACTCCATTGTCAATTTATGTGTCATCTGCAAATTCTGATGATATGTCCTATTTTAGAATCAAACAAACATTCTTTGTTTGATTCTCACTGTTCTGTTCTGATTCTATGCTACATTCCTGGTTCTGAACATCTACATGGACAGTTGCCCTAATCCCATGTGACCATGTCCTGCTCCCAAACACAGCATCTGATTGCAATACGGAGTGTCATACAGGAGCCCTTCAGTGTTGTGGGGAGGTGAATCTCTGTCATGTACATCATACACAATCTCATTATCTTTCTCCCTCGTACATCACCTAGATTTCATTCTGGTGTAATTGGAACCATTGGGTATGAGGTGGAAGCTGAGATTAGATAATTGAGCTCCATGATCAACCTTGATCACATTGAATGAGCGAGCAGACTCAAGGGACCAAATGGCTTCCTCCTTCTCCTATCTTCTGTGTTTCTATGTAATGTCTCTCGGTTTACTGACAAGACTCACACTGGGTGGGACGACCAAAGAGGCTGTAAATCGATATGGACAGTTCACTGAGTGGGCAAGTAATTGGCAGATTGAATATAATGTGGAGAAATGTCCGTTTGCAGCAGAGATTTCCCAACTAATTCAGTGACACATTAAAATCCCTGATCCCTACCCAGTCCACACTTCCAGACTCAGTGAGGTTTTGTCCCTGAGGGAGAGCAGTTTTCTGACTGGATATTATTACATTGCAACATGAAGATACTGAGTGTAACAGAGTTTGCTATGTCCCATCATACCGTATACTT
>NC_063379.1:6325682-6330481 GCF_021869965.1 Rhincodon typus | reverse complement strand
GTCGGTGGACATCTTTCTGGCATGGCAAATGCCTTCAGGATGATTTACTGGCTGGGTGGTATCCCAGCATATTTTAAGGGGGTTCAGGCCAGAGTTATCTATCAGATGGCATCCACAGCTATTGCCTGGACTGTGTATGAGTTCAAGTACTTCATTTGCAAACACCACCGTGAGAGCAGGTTAACTGACTGAAATTCAATCAGCCAGCACTGATGCGAAAGAGACTTATTTGGATTGCAATACTCCTACATTTCTGTTGTTGCATCCTTTTTAATAAGAGAATCTGGCAGTAGGTCTGATCCAAGTTCACTCTTTAGCTGAGGAAAATTATCTCCATGTCTCTTGACTACATTAGGTCAAACTAAAGTTTGTATATTTATGGTAAGAAAGATTTAAAAAATATGGGTGGCACAGTGGCTCAGTGGTTAGCACTGCTGTCTCACAGGGACCCGGGTTCGATTCCACCCTCGGGCGACTGTCTATGTAGAGTTTGCGCATTCTTCCCATGTCTGCGTGGGTTTCCTCTGGATGCGCCTGTTTCCTCCCACAGTCCAAAGATGTGCAGGTTAGGTGGATTGGCTATGTTAAATTGCCCACAGTGTCGAGGGTGGGAAATGCAGGGATAGGGCAGGGGATGGGTCTGGATGTGATGCTCTTCAGAGGGTTGGTGTTGACCTGATGGGCCAAATGGCCAGCTTCCACACTGTAGGGATTCTATGAAATTCTATGAAATATGCGTACCACCTTCTGTGTAAAAAACATTTGCCCTTCAGATTCCATTTTATTCTTTCCCTTCTGGCCTTAAACTGATGCCCTCTGGTCCTCGATTCCCCAACCCTGGGAAAAAGACTGAGTGCATTCACCATATCCAAGCCTCTCAATTTCTTATACACTTCTTTAAGATCCCCCTTCAGTGTCCTACGCTCTAAAGGAAAACATCCTAGCTCATCCAATCTCTGCCTATAATTCAGTCCCTTCAGGCCTGGCAACATCCTTGTAAATATCTTCTGCACTCTTTCCAGCTTAATAACATCCTTCCTATAGCAAGGTGACCTGTACAACTGTAACATAACTTCCCATCTTTTTTACTCTTTTTTTTCTATTTATTTTGTGGGGTGTGGGCGTCGCTGGCTGGCCAGCGTTTCTTGCCCATCCCTAGTTGCCCTTGAGAAGTTGATGGTGAGCTGCCTTCTTGTCTGATGCCCTGACTGATGAAGGCCGGTGTGCTAAAAGCCTTCTTCATTGCCCTGTCTACCTGTGACTCCACTTTCAGAGAACTGTGCACCTGAACTGCAAAGTCCCTCGGTTTCACTACAGCCCTTCAGGACCTATCATTCACCATGAAATTCCTACCTTGATTTGACTTTCCAAAATAGAACACCTCACACTTATCTATGTTAAACTCCATTTGCCCTTTCTCAGCCCACTTCCCCAGCCGACCAAGATCCTGCTGCAATTTCTGATAACCTTCCTCATTGTCCACAATATTTTAGTGTCATCCACAAACTTACTAATCATACCTTGTACATTCTCATCCAAATCATTGATATTGATAATAAACAGCAATGGGCCCAGCACCGAACCCTGAGGCACACCACTAGTCATAGGCCTCCAGTCTGACAAGCATCCTTCCACTATTACCCTCTGTTTCCTACCATCAAGCCAATTGTGTACACAATTTGCCAACTCTCCCTGGATTCAATCAATCTAACTTTCCAGAGCAGCCTACCATGTGGAACCTTAGCAAAGGCCTTACTGAAATCCATATAGACTATGTCTACCGTCCTGTCCTCATCAACCTTCCTGGCCACTTCATCAAAGAACTCTAACAAATTTGAGGGTCAAGATCTCCCACGCATGAAGCCATGCTGACTACTTCTAATCAAACCCTGTCTTTCCAAATGCATGTCTATCTTCTCCCTTAGAATCTTCCCAAGCAACTTTCCCACCAGAGATGTTAAGCTCACAGGTCGATGGTTCCCAGGTATTTCTTTGCAGCCTTTCTTGAATAAGGGCACAACATTCACTACCCTCCAGTCTTCCAAGACCTCACCCGTGGCTAACATTGATGCAAATATATCAGCCAAGAGACCCCGCAATTTCTTCTCTAGCCTCTTGCAGTGTTCTTGGATATATCTGGTCAGGACCAGCAGCTATATCCAACTTTATACATTCTAATACACCCGACACTTCCCCTACTGAGATATGGACTGTCCCCAAGATATCATCACTAACTTCCCCAAGTTCGCAAGTCTTCCTGCCTTTCTCCACGGTAAACACAGGGAGAAATATTCATTGAGGACCTCACCCATCTCCTGCAGTTCCACACATACATGTCCACTTTGATCCTTGAGGGATCCTACTCTCTCTGTTGTTATTCTTTTTCCGTTAATGTACTTAAAGAATCTCTTTGGATTCACCCTAATCTTCTCAGATAAAGCTATCCCATGCCCCCTTTTCACTCTGTAGCCTTTCTTCTTCTGCAAACTCCTGTATTCCCTGTATACCTCCAGGGATTCCCATAATCCCAGCTGCCTGTTCCTGAGCCATGCCTCCTCTTCTTTTCTGGTCAAAGTCTCAACATCTCTTGTCATCCAGAGTTCCCTACTCCTACCAACCATGCCCTTCACCCTCACAGGAACATACAGACCTTGAACTCTCGCTATCACACATTTAAATGCCTTCCACTTGCCAGAGGTTCCTTTGCCTGGAAACAAACTACTCCAATCAACCCCTGCAAACTCCTGTCTAATTCCAACAAAATTTGCCTTGCCCCAATTTAGAACTTAAGCTTGTGGACCAGTTTTGTCCTTCACCGTAACTATTTTAAAATTAATAGAACTATGGCAATACACCCACAAGTATGTGGATGTGAGCAATCATCAGGCTGTTTTATCCTGGATCGTGTCAAGCTTCTTGAGTGTTGTTGGCGATGCACTCATCCAGGCAAGTGTGGAGTATTCCATCACACTCCTGACTTATGCCTTGTAGATGGTGGATAGGCTTTGAGGAGTCCAGTGAGTTACTTGCCGCAGTATTCTTCTGGCCACTGTGGTTATGTTGTGAGTCCAATTGAGTTTCTGGTCAATGGTAACCCCCAGGATGCTGATAGTGGGAGACTCAATGATGGTAACACCATTGAATATCAAGGGGTGGTGGTTAGATTGTCTCTTATTTGTAATGGTCATCGCGTGGCATTTGTTTGGCGCAAATGTAACTTACCACTTGTCAGCCAAAGTCTGGATATTGTCCAGATCTTGGTGCATTTGAACACGGACTGCTTCTGTATCTGAGGAGATGTAAATGGTGCTGAACATTGATTGCACACATCGGTGACCATCCCCACTTCTGACCTTATGATGGACAGAAGGACGTTGATGAAGCAGCTGAAGGTGGTTGGGCATAAGACACTACCCTGAGGAACTGCTGGAGAGATGTCCTGGAGCTGAGCTGATTGTCCTCCAACAACCACAACCATCATCCTGAGTGTCAGCTATGACTCCAACCAGTTCGCTCCCTGATACACATTGATTCCAGTTTAGCTGGTGGTCCTTGGTGCCACATTCGATCGAATGCAACCTTGATGTCAAGGACTGTCACTATCACCTCACCTCTGGAATTCAGCTCTTTTGTTCATGTTTGAATCAAGGCTGTAATGAGGTCAGGAGCTGAGTGGCACTGAGCAGGTTATTGCTGACCAGGTACTGCTGGATAGCACTGTTGATGACACCTTCCATCACTTCACTGATGACTGATGGGGCGGAAATTGGCTGGGTTGGATTTGTCCTGCCTTTTGTGTACAGGACATCCTTGGGTCAGAGATACAGGGAGGGATGTCGGGGCTGGAGCGTGTTACAGAGGGAGGGAGGGATGTCGGGGCCGGAGCGGGTTACGGAGGGGAGGAGGGATGTCTGGGCCTGAGCGGGTTACAGAGGGCGGGAAGGATGTTGGGGCCGGAGCAGGTTATGGAGGGCAGGAGGGATGTCTGGGCCAGAGCGAGTTACAACATACCTCTGGAGCAGGTGGGACTTGAACAGCTGCCTCAGAGGTAGGAAACCCCTGCACCACAAGAGCCTTCTTTAGTGCAGAGTTTAGATATTTTTAAACAACCTGTTCAAGGATGCTATTACACACAACTGGAACAGGTCGGACTTGAATCTAGGCTTCCTTGTTCAGAGGTAGGCACAGTACTACTGAACCACAACAGTCCTGTATTTTTATGCGGAGCCGGTCAGCTCAACAACAGTAATACAAATTAATGGCCACCATTTAATGAGCGAATCTCAGCCTGAGCATGAAGTGGGTTTGGAGAATTTGCACAGAATGTGAGTCTAGGAGGCTCCAACACTTCCCCTGCTGGGTTTCAGGAGATATGTTCAGGGCTGAAGCCGAGTTTGCAAGGGAACAGGCAGGATACCATCTTACTGATCCATGTGGATGTAGACAACATATACCAGGCAAGGAACAAGGTTCTGCCTAATCACTGTAGGAGCTCTGTGTCTAATTCAGAAGCAGAACCTCAAACATCTGGATGAATGTCTATGCCAAGTGTTAATTGGCAGAGGGCCAATCGGATTAGGGAGTGACCTTGGTGCCTCAAAGACTGCCAGGGGAGAAATGGGTTCTGGTTGTCTCATCACAGATGCTGCCAGACCTGCTGAGATTTCAGTTTTCCAGGAACAGCAATGTTTACTCTCTGTGCAATTTCTGTTTGTTTTTACTCAATCTGTCATTTGTGATACCTAAGATCCAATATGTTTGCTATTTCCCCCTTCAGCAAATATTGTCACATTAAAAGA
>NC_063379.1:6323410-6325182 GCF_021869965.1 Rhincodon typus | reverse complement strand
CTATACCATTATGGGGAGAATAGGATCACAGGTGCAGAAACTAGCAGACATTGGAATGTGGGATGAATGAGCACTTTGTGAGACACCCAAGGATAAAGATAGGGGTTTCTAGTAAACATGATGAGAAAGAAACTGCTCACTATACGGTAGTGAAAGAATTCTAACATTAGGTGTAACTATATAACCTTATTGGAACTGATACTACAAATTTTATAACAATTAGTTAAAATTAATATCCTTTGTATGTCCTGAAATGAGATTATTAAACTGTATGACAGAATTTACAAGATCCATAATTGACAGGTAAATACCCAATTAATTGGCAGTTAACATGGCGGAGCAGGCAAATATCTAAGAAGGAATATAGTTGAATATCGTGTCCATTGTGAAAGTCCTCAAGAAGGGAGATTAGACAGTCATCATGAGACCATGGAGGACCGGGGGTTGACCACAAGCCTGTCCACTAGTAGCCGTGCAGACGAATGATTAGCTTAATTGGAAATATACATAAATAATTAATACTATGATTGGTTTGTAATTGTTAAAGGTGGGATGAATCAAATGTATAAAAATGTACATTTTGCTTTTTTGGGGAGACCTGTCTGGATTCTCCAAGGGTTTCTTCCTGCCGGTGTAATTTCAATAAATTCTTTGATGCTGGAAGTGAACTCCTGGGTTTTCAGTGAATCATTTGGTCATTCCAACCCAACAGCAGGAACTACAGGAGAGTGTCGGGTCTGCAGAAGAATACACATGGCAGACTGGAGAAAATCACTGGAATAGGGAGGTTCCAGTGCCTATTGGGTCGATCAATAAAGATGATAACTTTAAATCGATGCAATGCTTGATGAACAGTCATTGCTGTTTGATTAGCATCGAGATGGTGCGCGTAACGCACCATCGTTGTAACATCGTTGTAACATGGAAGTAACATCGTTTGTAAGGGAGCTGTTCTTAACAATGTAAAAATGTCAGAATCCAACCAAGGAGTGTGTGGAATTGTCAGTGCCAGACAGAAGAGAATTGGTAATACTGACTGTGACGGGGACATGGTATTTAATCCACTGAGAGACAATAGGAACTGCTGATGCTGGAGTCTGAGATAACAAGGTGTAGAGCGGATGAACACAGCAGGCCAGGCAGCGTGGGAGGAGTAGGAAAGCTGACGTTTCGGGTCTGGACCCTTCAAAATCACGGTATTTAATTCACTGACTCAGTGCTCCTGACTGGGACAGGAGACAGTAGACTGACCACACGGAGTCTCTGTCACCGACCTGTGTAAGATTGAACCTAAGATACTGGGCAAAACCCTCGACTGAAGCTGCTGCAAAGACATAACTGAGGGAGCAGATTGGGGATTTCTATCTGGGACGATCGTTCAGCCTGGAATTCCAAATTACACTTCGATCTAAAAGAACAATCGAATGGTACAGACGGCGGGTCTTCCAGCAGATGTAACTCTGTTTTCCCTCCACAGATGTTACCAGACCTGTTGAGGATTTCCAGAAATTTCTGATTTTTAATCACCCGACTGTAACGGCTTCTAACCCGAGACAGATTTTTTACGCCTTGGGCTTCCCAGCACAGACAGTATGGGGCTTGCAGAGATACTGGGCATTCAACTTCAACATACTTTCAACAATCAGGAAACCAATTGACTTCAGAAGGATCACCAGAAGCACACTGGAAAGCGTACATTTGGCATGAAGTTAACGGGCCCACAGTCCGTATAATTGCAGGCCCCACTCTTACCAAAGACAGCAATTCCAGAA
>NC_063379.1:6314328-6323310 GCF_021869965.1 Rhincodon typus | reverse complement strand
GCGGGGAGGCCAGCAGAGGATGCCAATGTATCACTTTAAGCACAAGAGGGACAGAGTCAGACAAAGAGAGAGTCAGAGACATTGATTCGTCACTTTTTAATTTATTCATTCAAGCTTCCTTCCAGGACAAACTGTGTCCCCATTGCAGGCAGAGGTGAGTGTGCACACACACAGATACACATCAACATGACCAACATCATTGTATCGCTTTAAACACAAGAAGAGTAGACAGAGAGACAGATAGATGGGGTTTAACTCCATTTCAATGGCAGCGGCTCAGCAAAAATTACAGCTAAAGGGAAACTCAGGTAAAGTCCTTTGAATTTCTTCTTCAGTCTTAGAGCATTTGAGCTGGTAGTTAGGGCAGTGGCATGTTCCTTCTGCAGGATGTGGGAGCTCAAGGAGACTTCCATTGTCCCTGATAACAACACCTGCAGGAAGTGCACCCAGCTGCAGCTCCTGGGAGACCGTATTGGGGCGACAGAGCTGGAACTGGATGCAGTCAGGATCATCCGAGATGCTGAGCACATCATAGATCAGAGTTTAACTGAGGTGGTCACACTTAAGGTGCAGGCAGAGAGTAGCTGGGTGACCACCAGGAAAGGCAAAGGGAGTAGACAGAGAGTGCAGGAATCCCCTGCGGCCAATGCCCTCAAAAACAAGTATACCGTTTTGGATACAGTTACGGGGGCAATGACCATTCGGGGAAAGCAGCAGTAGCCAGGTCAGTAGCACCACGACTGGCTCTGGGACACAGCAGGAAAGGGTAAAGTTAATCAGGACCTTAGTGATCGGAAACTCAATAGTTAGGGGGAACTGACAGGAGGTTCTGTGGCCGCAGATGGGAATCCAGGCTGGTGTGTCGCTTCCTGGGTGCCAGGGTCCAGGTGTCTCGGACCAGCTGCAGAACGTTCTCAAGGGGGAGGGTGAGCAGCCAGAAGTTATTGTGCATGTTGGCACAAATGAGATAGGTAGAAATAGGAATGAGGTCCTGTCGAGTGATTATAGAGAGCTAGGAAAAGGTTAAAAACCAGTACCTCGACAGTGGTAATCTCCGGATTACTTCCAGTGCCATGTGCTAGTGAGGGTAAGAACAGGAGAATATGGTAGATGAATGCGTGGCTAAGGAATTGGTGCAGGAGGCAGGGATTCAGATTCCTGGATCATTGGGATTTTTCTGAGGCAGAGGTGACCCGATCAAGTGGGATGGGTTGCACCTGAACTGGACGGGGACCAATATCCCGCCGAGCAGATTTGTGAGTGCTACAAGGGAGGATTTAAAGTAGATTTGCAGTGGTGTGGGACTCTCAACAGCAGGGAGGCAAGTGCAAGGCTGGAAGGAGATACAGTAATCAGAAATAGCAAGTTGAAGGGATAAGTCAGGCTGAAACAAGACAGGGAGCGAGGAATCCCTGTTGGATTAAATTGCATCTATTTTAATGCAAGAGGGCTGACAGGTAACACCGATAAACTCAGGGCATGGATAGGTATGTGGGGCTTAGATATTATAGCCATTACAGAAACATGGCTCAGGGCGGGACAGGACTGGCAGCTTAATGTGCCAGGGTACAGGAGCTTTAGGCAGGACAGAGGTGGAAGAAAGAAGGGAGGGGGAGTTGCATTTTTGATGAAGGGGAGTATCACAGCAGTAATCAAAGATGAAATAACAGGGATCATCCAGGGAGGCTTTGTGGGTGGAGCTAAAAAATAAGAAGGGGACAATGACGTTATTGGGGTTGTACTACAGGTCCCCAAATAGTCAACGGGAATTAGAGGAACAAATATGCAGGGAGATTGCGGAGACTTGCAGGAGAAATATTTTTGTCATAGTGGGGGATTTTAATGTTCCTAACAAAGACTGGAACTACCATAGTGTTAAGGGGTGGAATTTGTTCCATGTGTCTGGGAAAGTTTTCTCAAGCAGTATACAGAGGGCCCTACTCGGGAAAGGGCAAAACTCGACCAACTGTTGGGAAATAGTGCAGTACAGGTAACAGAGGTGACAGTGGGGGAGCACTTTGTGAGCAGTGAACACACACACACACACACACACACACACACACTCGGGCACGGGCACTCACACACACACACGGGCACTCACACGGGCACACACACGGTCACACACATACACGGGCATGGGCACTCACATGGTCACAAACACACTCGGGCACAGTCACTCACACACACACACACACACGCACACACTCGGGCACGGTCACTCTCACACACACACACACACACACACACACACACACGGGCATGGGCACTCACATACGGGCACACACACATGGGCACTGGCACTCAAACATGGACACAGGCACACACACATGGGCACACACACACAGTCGGGCACGGTCACACACACAGGCACAGGCACACACACGGGCACGGGCGCACACACACACTCGGGCACGGCCACACACATATACACACACGCACACACTCGGGCACGGTCACTCAAACACACACACGGGCACGGTCACACATTCACACACACACACGGGCAGTCACACACACACACTTGGGCAATGTCACTCATACACACACACTCGGGCAATGTCACTCATACACACACTCTGGCACGGTCACTAACACACACACACTCTGGCACGGTCACACACACACACTCGGCCACGGTCACTCACATGGTAAGGGTGGGATTAGACTGTCACACGTCTCCTTCTGGAATCTGCCTTTGCAAAGGAAGTCTGCAGAAAAATGCAGTGGTTTTTGTCAAAATTCATCTCAAGTAGCTCCATGACACAGGACTCTGTGCTCTACGGTCTGTTCCCTGGGACCCACACCGAGATAAGCATTGACTGTGCCTGAAGGACAATTAACACGGTGAAAGACATTCTTCGGTCTGCCCGAAACCTGTTGATCTTCCAGAGCAAGGAGCTGACCCTGTTCGACTGTTACAGCCTGGCACATTCCAAGGTTCAGGACCATGTGCTGAGGGACGCATTAAAGCTGTGGCCAAGGCACAGTGGGGAAAGACCACTATCTGAGGTCTTTCTGCCAAAGTTAAATAGGGGTCCATTCAGTTGTCGCACCCTTTGGGTGCCTCAATTATATGCAAATATAATCTTACACAAGACCTCTTTGGTTTGTTTATTGGACAGACTCCAACTCCAATGCTTTTGTTTTCTTCGTATGCTATTGTATATAACTGAAATGCTTCAGTAACTATAGAGGGACACATTCATTTTTTTATGAATACAGGGTATTTTTGAAATAAAAACAAACTTCCTTTGATACAGGACACACAATTTCTTCATCACTTTCACCCCTCTGTCTGTGTGAGTATTTTTCATTCTGATACATATTATTGTGTTTGGCGACACCCGGAGCCGGCCCTTTTGTGTTTTTGTTTTCTCTCCTGAAAGGGTTGTTTCTCTTAAAAGAGTTTTTCTTCTGAAGCAGCTGCTAACGGTCACTCGGGGCACGAGGCGGCCGTTAACCACCACCTCGCGCGCGGGGGGCGGGGCCTGAAGCTAAAATGGCGGCGGTCCCACCTGGAAGGGAAGAGTGTTGGGGGAGAGCGGACTGTGTCGGTAAAGTCCCGTTCACGAAGGTTATGGTGGTGGGACGTTGCGAGGTGGAGGTGGAGAGATTCTGTTTGGGTTTGTTTCCCCTCTCCCAGTGAATCGTCTTGCTGGTAAGCGGAGTCGAGCGACCGTTACCGATTTTAGTTTATGTCACCGCCCGCCTCTCTCAGCCCCGAGGGTTTTTATTTAAACTGGTGGATATTGTGTGATGGTGGGCATAGCCGCAGCTGGTGAAGGAAGAGGGATGGCTGACCACCGTGACGGCGAGGACGGCTCCGTTTTATTTTGCCCCCGGGAATTGCTCCAGACTCAGGAGGATCCCCGGGGGCTGAGAAAAGAAACGGAGAAAAGGAGACGGGAAGAGTTGGTAGGGTCTCGGCCCGAAGCGTCAGCCTTTCTGCTCCTATGATGCTGCTTGGCCTGCTGTGTTCATCCAGCTCTGCACTTTGTTGTCTAAGAGTTAATAGGTTTGGGATTCTCAAACAGTGACCTTTGCCAATTCAGTTGTCCAATTTAAATCTGAGAGAGACCTTTTTTTTTTAATGAATCATAGGGTATCGGGGGAATGGGCTCAAGGGTTACCATCAAGGGTAAAGCTGAGACGAGTTTACAGTTGAGCGAGGTTGAGTATTCTGATTCATGTTAGATATTCATGTTCATGCTGTGTTTAAACCTGGGTCACTATTAGCTTTAAAGTAAAGTTCTCATGGGGCGAGGCACCGATCAGCCGCGATCTTATTGAGGGCAGGAACACGCTTGAGGTGCTGAATGGCCTCTTCCTTTTCCTGTGAAACTCTTTCACAAACTTACGAGAATTCCTTCGTAAAATCTAACGGTGATGAATAAATAAGGATGGATAATCCATACCAAGGTGGGGCTTACTGCTGAAACCTTGGGGATGGGGATGTGTATTTCTCACCTCACAGTTACTGCTGATTGAGTCTGTTAAATGACACTGTATTCACATGTTGAGAAACTCATGGTAGCAGCTCCCTGTCTCACTCCATCCATCTTATTTTTTAAAATTTGGTTGATGAGTTGATGGCCCCTCTAGCTCAGCCACCATTTATTGCCCATCCGTAATTGTGTTTGAACTTGTTAGACCATTTCCGGGGGTAGTTAAAAGGCAGCTGCATTACGGTGGGTCTGGAGTCACGTACAAGCCAGGACAGGACAGGTAATAGCAGCTTTTTCCTCATTCCTAAATGGTATTAGTGGATCATATGTGTTTTACAACAATCAAAATGTTGGTCACCATGAAGCCAGCTTTCTATTCCAGGCTTTACTGACCTCAAAGTTCACCAGCTGCCTTAGTGGGATTTGAAGCCATTTCCCCAGACTATTGGCCATGGATCTGGATCACTAGTCCAGTGATGTTACCATGACACCACTGTCCCCCTCTCGTTTCAGTGTTTTCCCTTTTACCAGAGGCGAACAGGTGTACAATGCGTTCCCTGGAGAGTACACATGGAAGGAGCTGAGGATGAACATAGAACATTACAGCGCAGTACAGGCCCTTCGGCCCTCGATTGTTGCGCCGACCTGTGAAACCAATCTGAAGCCCATCTAACCTAAACTATTCCATTATCATCCATATGTTTATCCCATGACCATTTAAATGCCCTTTAAAGTTGGCGAGTCTACTACTTTTGCAGGCAAGGCATTCCACGCCCTTATTACTCTCAGTAAAGGACCTACCTCTGACATCTGTCCTATATCTATCACCCCTCAATTTAAAGCTATGTCTCCTCGTCCTCGCCACCACCATCCGAGGAAAAAGGCTCCCACTGTCCACCCTATCTAATCCTCTGATCATCTTGTATGTCTCTATTAAGTCACCTCTTAACCACCTTCTCTCTAATGAAAACAGCCTCAAGTCCCTCAGCCTTTCCTCCTAAGACCTTCCCTCCATACCAGGCAACATCCTGGTAAATCTCCTCTGCACCCTTTCCAATGCTTCCACATCCTTCCTATAATGCGGTGACCAGAACTGTACGCAATACCGTTAGCCCGGTACTCTGTATTCCTGTTCCTCCTTCCAAAGTGAATCACCTCACACTTTTCCGCATTAAACTCCATTTGCCACCTCTCAGCCCAGCTCTGCAGCTTATCTATGTCCCTCTGTAACCTGCAACATCCTTCTGCACTATCCACAACTCCACCGACTTTGGTGTCATCCGCAAATTTACTAACCCATCCTTCTATACCCTCATCCAGGTCACTTATAAAAATGACAAACAGCAGTGGCCCCAAAACAGATCCTTGAGGTACACCACTAGTAACTGAACTCCAGGATGAACATTTCCCATCTTCTTACAGCTAGCCAATTTCTGATCCAAACCGCTAAATCACCCTCAATCCCATGCTTCCGTATTTTCTGCGATAGCCTACCATGGGGAACCTTATCAAACGCTTTACTGAAATCCATATACACCACATCAACTACTTTACCCTCATCCACCTGTTTGATCTCAAAATAATGTTCCACTGTCACAGGAGATGGTTCGTATATTAGTAGGGATTTATTCTTAGTCATAGATTCATACAGCACAACATATAATGGGAATGATTTTCCAGCTTTGCTTTTGACCATGTGGAAGAGACATTCTACACGCATTGTCAACTATCAATTTAGTCACCACCATGTGGCCCTGATCTATTGGTTTCTGTGTCAGAGTTGAAGTCTCCAATCACTGATCCCTTCGCCCAAGTTGCTACTGACAATCCTCCCTTGCTGTATCACCACAGGACTCTCTGTTGACCATGTCTACTCCACCCTCCTCTCATCCGAGCAGCAGCAACCCCATGTTGTACCTGCAGAGTAGGTCAACTCTCATCAGACACCCACTCACTAAATCCCATTGAGAGTTTGAACCAAATACCACTGCTGTGGTTAGAATTAGACTCGGCATTAGATTGTCCGTGATCTTTATTTCGGGTTAAAAACCGAAAGAACTGTGGATGCTGTATGTCAGGAACAAACACAGAAGTCTCTGGAAAAGCTTGCTGGTTTGGGAGCATCTGTGAAGTAAAAATCAGAGTTCATGTTTCGGGTCCGGTGACCCTGCCTCAGAAGAGTTCTGAAGAAGGCGCGCTGGACGTGAAACGTTAACTCTGGCAGCATCTGTGAAGAAAAGAGCAGATCTGCTGAGCTTTTCCAGCAACTTCTGTTCTTGATCTTTATTTTGGGCTTGTTGGGATTAGAATTGGATTTAATTGTTGTCTGTCTTTTGAACTGGATTGAAAATTATGAATTAAATTATTGCTATCATTCATTGTAATGTTAGGATTACAGATAAGCTTAGATTTTGTTTCGCATACTCTGCAGTTTCAGTGAGGATCATTTTTAAGTTGTAGTAATGTTTTGAGTTGTGGTCAGAATGAGTGTCATGTTTAGTCTGTAGTCTGGTTGAGTGCTCACGTGTTTGTTTTGTTTACCTCCAGTATGACCATCAAGAGTAAAGCTGAGAATAGTTTACAGTTGAGCGAGGTTGAGTATTCTGATTCATGTGAAATATTCATGTTCATGCTGTGTTTAAACCTGGGGCACTATGAGCTTTAAAGTTCTCATGTTATTGTTGAGATTTATGGCTACAGTTAGTTATTGTGCCAGTTTGCAATGGCTACGGTTACAGCTGGTTTAAGGGTGAGTGATTGAGCTCATATTCATAACAGCCTTATGTTTGTTTATTTCTGTTATTGCTTGTGTCATAGTTCAACCTCTCATAGAATTCCAACAGTGCAGAAAGATGCCATCTGGCCCATCGAGTCTGTGGTGACCCTCCTCAGAGTATCCCACATCTTTGGACTGTGGAAGGAAACCTGAGCACCTGAAGGAAACCCACACAGCCCCGGGGATAATGTGCAAACTCCACACAGACAGTCACCCAAAGCTGAAATCATACCGGGGTCCCTGGCACTGTGAGGCAGCAGTGGTAACCACTGAGCCACCGTGCTGCCCAGTCCAGCTACAAGTTAATTGTAAAGTGAAAGGTAGGAAGTTCAGAGGGAATTTGAGGGCAAACGTTTTCACCCAGAATGGGGTGGGAATCTGGAATGCATTCCCTGGGTGGGTAAGTTTCGGCGAGAATCCCTCAACGTTTAAAAATACTTGGGAGACCACTTGAAATATCCTAACATTCAAGGCTGGCAGCCTCGTGTGGGAAAGTGGGACGGATGTAGATTGTAGTGTATTTTTGGTGGGACAGACTCAATAGGCCTCCCCTATGATATGTTTAGAGTTGAAGTTACTTCAATAGTTACTGTTGAAGTTAGCACTAAGATTAGCATGGGGCATATTTTGGGACTTCTGATTGGGATCTTAATCAGGCTTATTAATAAAGTTTGAGACAGGACTAAAGTTGTCCTTCTCATTATGAGTTGATACAGCTAGATTGGGATCATAGTCAGTTTCCGTAAGTGTAGACAAAACAATAAACCTCGGATGTATGGATCATGCTATTTCTCCGGTAAGAGCGAGTGTAAAACTTAATATGACAACAAGATGCAGAATTATGTCCGTGAACATTGGGGTCATCATCTCGTGATTGCCCGTGTATGTTTCAGCATTGCGCCGAACTTCACAAAGGAGAAACAAACCTGAGTCAGACAAAATATTCAAGAGGAACAGTTGATATTGAACGAGTGTCGATAATTTAATGAAAGATACACAGCATCGTGACAGTCGGCAACATAATAGCTCCATTGGTCAGGTGGCAAAGATGTTGGTAAGAAAATTTTGCTTTAAAGGTACCATGACATCGGATGCAAAGAAAGACGGGGAGAATTGTGTGGTAGTGGGAGGGGTGGCATTGAGGCTGGAGAAGGTGTGTGCTCCAGACTTTGGGAAGCAGTCAGCTGAAGTCCTGAGCATCAATCCTGGAGCAGTTTTTAAAAAATTATTGTTAATTCATGGGGAAAGGACTTCTTGGGCTGATCCATGCCTGATTGTCTTTGAGCAGGAACCGGTGAGCTGCCTTATTGAATGGATTGTGTTGTCCAAATGGTGTAACTACACCCTCAATGGTGTTGGAAAGGGGGTTTCCCTGACAGATTTGTTTGGTGCAGCAGCTCGCATTGGGATGTGGAATTCACCAGGATGTGAAGAGGGCAGCTTTAGGGTTGAGCAGCTGAAAATGTCTGATGATTGCTCATGGCAAAAGCAATAAGAACATGGATGACGGCAGTCTTAGGAAGTTTGGCAAAATATTTGCTTAGTGAAGCCTGCACAAGTAAGAACAACTGTAGCTCTGCGTACCCAAGGTAACAGAACCGAAATATGCAGCTACAGTTGTTTATGTATTAGACATAGGTAAGAACATTTCACACCACATTTAATTAGTGAATATGTCTTTAATTATTCAACCAATCTTTTACAATTCTAATAGGTTTTAGTTAAGATCCTTCAACCAATCATAGGTTGAAATGCTCAAGT
>NC_063379.1:6306615-6314318 GCF_021869965.1 Rhincodon typus | reverse complement strand
CTTCCGAGCAAGAGCTACCAGACACAGGCCTGTTCCAAACCAGGGGAACCATTGGCAACTGACCACGAACAGCAATCCAGAACCAACCATCTCCGATAACTAACCGACACCAACAGGTCTCGGACACGTCCTGAGGTGAAAACCGGGCCCACAAAACCAGCAGAAAGTAAAGAAAACCAGGTACTTGCCCGATAGATCCAATACACACCTTCCCGCATCAGCAGACTCAACCCAAACGGAGAAATCTGTGCAGCCCAAAGTCTTCGTCCAGGTTCTGGGTCAAGTAAGAGGGAACAGCCAGGCAGATTTCAAAGCTGGATTTTACCACAATGTTGAGCTGAAACTCCCGAGACCCCAAAGTTTCCCACCCAGCAAGCGGGGTTGGGGGAGTGGGGTGGGGGAAGGCAGATGGAGACAGTGTATTGGGAGCACAAGGATAGGAAGCCTGAATAAAGTTTCTGTGATTTAAAACTTTTTGTTTTAGGTTCTAATAGTGTTTAATCCCACTATAGTGTATTTAATAGTATTCCTGTTCTCTTATAGAGTTGATCATGTCTCTTTTCCTGTTCTATTGCATTTCCCCATCCTTCTTGCATTATACTTACTTTTTGTTTGGTAAATAAACAGAGATCTTTTCGCCCTGAAACACCTGTCTACTGCCGCCTTCATTTCCCATTCCCTAGACAAGTCCAGAACCAGGGCTCTGAGGGTAATTCAAACCACTTAAATATTAGAAAATAACTGATCGCAAACCAGAACCCTACAGGTCCGGATTGGCAGATCTCTATTCAGGGGTAGAGATGCTATGGAAAAGATGATAGAAGGGGAAGCAAGACAGGAGGGGGAGTGGCGTTTTAGAGTGGGGCCAACATGATAGCTGTATTTAGAGAGGATATTCCTGGGGAATCGCCCAATGAAACTATATAGGTGGTATTGAAAAGTAAGAAGGGGGTCACCACCTCGATGGGATTATAGTGTAGGCCTCCAAACAGTCAGCAGCAAATTAAGGACAAAGATATCTGTGAGAATAACAGGTTGTACTGGTAAGGGGTTTTTAACGTTCCAAACATGGAAACTGGGACTGTCATAATGTTAAGGGCTTGGGTGGGGAGGAAGTTAAGTGTATTCAAGAAAGTGTTCTGATTCAACATGTGGATGTACCACTCGAGAAGGAGCAAAACTTGAGCTTCTCTTGTACAGAACGTTGGTGAGGTCACTTTGAGAATACTGCATACAATTCTGGTCGCCTTGCAACTTTGTTTCATTAACTTGTCTCACTTTCTCCGAGTCAAAGGTGTGGTTCTGGCTACCTGCACGGGTCCCGGTTGTATCTGTCTCTTTTTGTGGTTTGTGAAATATTCCTTGGTCCATTACCAGTTGGGGGTCCACTCACAACATTTCCTTCAATATATCGTTGATGCAGTTGGTGCTATTCCCCCCCCCTCTTGCCCGCATTACAGAAAAAAGCATTAATTTGTTTCCAATATCTATCATGGCCCCCTGATCCATTTCTGACCTTTCCCTTCCTTGTTCCTTCCTTGACCTCTGTTTCCATTCCTGGGGAAAGGCTGTACATCAATATCCGTTACACTCTCGCAGCTACCTTAAATACATGTCCTCACATGCTGTTTCCTGTAAGAGTTCCACTTCACTCTCCCTGTTACTCCATCTTCATCTGTTCTGATAATGTACTCTTCCATCCTCACGTATCCCTTGTCCTTAACTGAGGATTCCCCTCCTCCGCTCTGGTTAACAGGACCCTCATTGACATACTAAATCAATCAACAAAGACGATAAGGATTCAACTGGGATCTTTTCTTTTTAAAAAAGCTAATTTCTCCTGTTATGACTGAGGTATTTGTCTGCATTTAGACTATGGCATTTGTTTTCAGTTGTCCTCTCCTACTCGAAGCCGTCCCCAGATGTGTTCCCCCTCAGCCTTTCAGGGAATTCCATGGCTCTGCTTGTTTGAAATTTGGTAGGTCAGCCAAAGACTGGTGACGCAAGGGGACGCTCTGACTCTCTCAGCCCTTCGCCTCCCAATGTTACTTCTTCCTTCTCCTTTCCCCTCCTTGGCAGTCCATCCCCATTGACGGTGTCCCGATTGAGGCAACGTCACGACGCAGATCGCAATTGCGTCTCCACCTATCCCAGAGAGAGGGGGAAGGTAATGTTAGTGATAGAGGAGTTTCACATGGGCGGAGCATTGTGGGGCGTGTGGTCTCCATTTGTCCATTGAATGGTAAAACAATCCTGAATTTGAGAAATTAACAGAAAGTATCAGTTGAATCATTTGACAAGCCTGACTATTAAAAGTAGACAAATAAGACTAATTCAACCGTGTATACAAACTGCTGATGAAACACGTAAAATTTGACCTTTGATCTTTAAAAGCTATATTTTCTGACACCAGCACCTGCACGCTATGGCTGCTTTAATTGGCGCGTGTGCAGATTTCGAGCGCCAGTTCTCGTGGGGAAAAGGAGATCGAGACCCGGAGCGTATCGTTTGCAGCCATTCAAAGCCCCACCTGCAATCAAAATTTGTCTTTCAATTAGACAGTGGCCATGCCCCTGTGTTCCTGAGGGGAAGAATGGATAAGAGGGAGGAGAGCACAAGGGACGGGGAGTGGGGTATCATGGAGGAGTGGTCATCGTAGGAAGGGGCAAATCCTGAGGAACCGGACTGGACCAGATCATTTAATCGGAGGGATGGCGGAAGGGGCAGGCATGACGCGGTGAAAGGACTCTGTCTGTGCAGTGAGGCTTCTCTAAGTCTGGGACGAGGATCTTGCTGAGCATAACAGCAATCAATCACAGGCCAGTCAGTCCACACAGATTCATTTACCTCTGACACAGAGAGTAGGGATCAGCGCATTATTGTGGGGAGCAAAATATTTGAGGTGAATATTTAGCATGGCAAAGTATTTGGGGAAGGGCATAAATTGGGGCGGGGAGTGAAAATGGGGACGAAATATTTTTGTGTGACGCAAAATTGTGTGGGCACTTTCGGGTCTGAAAGAGGGAAAAAGGGAGACGGGGAAAGGGAAGGTGAGTGAGAAAGAGGGAGTAAGTGACAAAACGAGATGGAGAGAGTGGGGACGGAGAAAAAGTGATGGAGACAGATAAGGACAGAGAGAGAGACAGAAACAGGGAGAGACAGAGAGAAGGAAATAGAGATGGAGGGGAAGAAAGAAGGGCAGAGTGAGAGCGGGAGAAAGACAGAGTGAGAGAGAGAGAGGACAGATAGAGAGAGACGGACACAGAGCGAGGATGGGGGTGGGACAGGACAGAGAGAGACGGAATGACCGACAAAGACAGAAGGGAAATGTCAGATAGATACAAACAGGATTGAAGACGTGGACAAACTGAAGGGGTGATACTATTCCAGTTGTCCCCGTTCTCACGATGTTTTCGCTCTCCGAGAAGGGACAGACTCCTGGGGTTTGATTCGGCCTGGGAATGTATTAGTCTGTTTTCTATGTTTGTGTGTACCTCTGTTTCTCTGTCTCTGTTATTTGGGGTGCGAATTTCCTATCCCACCGTACCCCACTCCACTCCACTCCACTCTCTCTTTCTCTCTCGTGTTTAAAGTTATACAATACCACTGTCTGCTGGACACCCTACGCCACTGCATGAGGAGCAGATTTTATTTCTGGAGAAAACATCGAAGTCTGTGAATCTTTCGCATTGCACGTTTGTTTCGTTTTTCAAAGAATGTCATTGGAGACACAGAACAGTTTTACCCGATCCCTTGCGATGTTGTCCCTGAGGTATGAGGAGAAGGAGAGGAACATGCCCAGTGGTGATCTCATCCCCTCCACCTTTGAATCCTTTCTCACTTCGAATTTGTGAGAGTGCATCAGAAAATATTGTAAGCTGCAGAAAGTGCAATAAAATCCATCCTGTCTCCCAATGAACTGGATCACTCGGAGGTGCCTGGATACAATTGCAGTGGAAACACTCTGTTTAATGTGTACAATATCAGAAAAACTTCTCAAAGACAAATCACTTCTACGTTGCAGAGCGAGCACAATATTCCTCCACATGAAAATGTTCCACACTGAAAGACCTCAATCGAATTGCAACCCTCCCCACACCATCTTTGTGTGTCTGTGTGTGTGTCTGTGTTGGTTGTGCTGTCAATTTGGATGGTGCTGTGCGCTGCTGCCTTTCGTCCCTCGCTGTCGTTGAGATTTTCATCCTCCACCACCCCCTGTGCAGTGGCGTGGTGTGACCAGCAAAGGGTGGGATTGTGTCATTTGCGACAAAGGGAGAGATGTTGCACTTCTTTGACTCTGCACCACATGACAGGAAATTTCCAATTAGACTGCATTGCAGTAGCAGCCCATTGGAATTGGGCTGAAAAATAGGGAGCCCAGCTATTGTTATCATTTGTTTCGTGGTCGGTTCAGATAACGTCATGTAATCACCTGCCACAATTTCTCACATCGAAACAGCTCATAGTTGGCAGTTTGTGACATTACAATGGAGTCTGTTGAATTGTCACTGAGGAGTGAGACCATGTCTTTAATAGTGGAATATTTTCTGATGGAGACTTGCAGAGGGTTCGAAGCTAATAGGAATTACTCAGTGGGACATTCTACTTTCTTGGACAATTACTTTGGATTGTGCTATGATGGGCAATCAGTAGGTTATTCGCTGGGAAAAGGGCTGTTTGTCAGGATGCGATTGAAAACTTCCCAATTGTCTGGATGAGTGCAGTCCCAACAACACTCCAAGAGCTTGACACCATCCAGGACCAAGCAACCCGCTTGATTGGCACGACATCCACAAGCATCCACTCCCTCCACCACCGACACTGAGTAGCAGCAGTGTGTACCATCTGCAAGATGCACAGCAGAGATTCACCAAAGATCCTTAAACAGCATCGTCCAAACTCCCCAACCTGATTGCAAGTATATCATTATTTCTTCACTGTCGCTGTGTCAAAATCCAGGAAATCCCTCACTAACAGCATTGTGGATCTACCGACAGCACATGGACTGCGGTGGTTTAAGAAGGCAGCTCACTACCAACTTCTCAAGGGGCAACTAGGCACAAGCAATAAATACTGACACAGCCAGTGATGTCCACATTCTCACACGTGAATTAAAAAAAAAATCACTTCAGCATTGGGAAAGAATAAGACCCTCCTGTGGGCTTCACTGAGGAGTTTTATTTGCTCATAATGCAAGGAATTAGTGTAACCAGGTATTTTACTGCATTCCTGATCTTTGCTCTGAACCTTGACAATGATGCCGTAGAAATAAATGTGTTTGTGCAACAACTTAGGTTCCGCAACATGATACCAACTTTATCAAAGTCATAAAGAAAAGATGGGTAATTGGCAGGATTGACTCCTTGAATGACATAATATAAGAAATTTACGTTATACATTAACCACAGGAGGATGAAGATCCCCGATATGGCGAGTAGCAAAATCACAGATTTCCTTCTGCTCTCCATGTCTGGGTCTCTGCGATTTTCTTCTTTGCTCTCACCCTTCAGCTTCTTTCGGACTCGACTGGTCACTAAAATGTGTCTGACTGTCACCGCATTGAGCCACAGAATTAAAGCGAATGGCAGTAAAGGTGTCAAAGCCGTATCAAGCCAATCTAATGCCACCCACCAAGTCTCAGTAAAGTAGCTTGACTTTGTTTTACAGTGGAATGGCACATTGTTGATTATCCTCAGAGGCTCATATTGAAAATAGAAGGGGATGTTTTTCAAACAGAACAGGGTGCAGGTTGTTGCTAGTATCACAGTTGCAGTTTTCTCTGTACAATATTTTGTTTTCAGCTTCTGACAACAAATGGTCACAAATCGGTCAAAGGAGAAAGTGACAGTGAACCAAACAGAGCAGTCAATGGCAAAACGAGACATGGCCCCAATAACACGACACACAGGAGTGATGTCCAGGAAAGACTGTGGGAAATAATAATAGGAAAATTTCCTCAGTATGACCTCAGCGATCATGACCATCTGATCTGCAGCTGCCATAAGCACGAGGTAGCGAGTAGTGCAACAGGACACACCGCACTTTCCCCGTGAAAGCATAACAATTGCCAGCAAATTAACTGTGGAAGACAAATGGGAAAAGAGGCAGTGAATTACTGATCAGAAATTGCCCCCTGCCTGTTCCAGAGAGCAACAATAAGATTTTGCCTCTTAAAAACCAGTGCACCGTGTGATTGAAAGTGGTTAATATTGAGTGAGTTCAAATTTTAACACTTTTACACTAACTTCAGATTGTCCTCAAGGTCAATCACTCCAGATATTATGAAGTTGAGACAGAGACTGAGCTCACCGCCCCTGCTCCAAGGAGACCAGAAGGATGTCCGTGATTTTATTTGGCTGCAAGGTAACTATTTGAATGAGTATGATATATTCTTACAGTTCTCAGCTCCAACTCTGGCAGACACCAAATCCGATGAGAAACATGATCCCAACTCTGTAATAGGACTGGCAATTGGACTGTCAATAAACCAAACTCTCCAGTCCTCCTTCGATCAGTTCATCCCCTGCTCTTAACATTGGACCAAGTGCTGATTGGAGCCACAACACGACCAGGAAATAGGCCGTCAAACCCTCCGTTAGATTTCGAACAAGACTTCTCCATGTGTGTTCGACAAGTGCAGCATAACAGAGTGTGCAACGCTTCCTCAGCTACATGTTCAGATGTGTGCTCCTACACATCTCTACATGACAAACGTCTCAACGTCCAAAGATCAGGAGGGGCATTTGTGAAAATTTGAATTCTTTGAACAGAGTTGGTGAGGAGAGGAGAATTTCCGGAAGCGTTGGTAGTTAGATGAAGCTTTACAAACAAAAACGGGATGTATATCCTTCAATTCCTTTGCTTAACAAAAAAAAACCTTATCATTTAAACTGACCAACCCATCCAGTATCCACTGCCATTTGTGGACAAGAGTCCAAGAATTCTCCCACCCATGGTGTATAGAAGTGCTTCCGAACATTTCTCCTGAATACTCTGGCCCTCGATCTCAGAGTCTGCTCCCTCTTTCTAGAATCCCCACCCAGTGAAAAATGTTTATCTTTTCCCGTCTCTTCCTGTTATAACCTTGTAGGACTTCGCTCAGATCACCCTTAACATTAAAAATTCTTGAGGAAACAGGCCTCACTTGTATAAAAACAAACAGAAATTGCTCAGAAGGATTGACAGCATCTTTGGGAGAGAAAGCAGAGTGAATGTTTCATGTCCAGTGACCCTTCTTCAGAACTAACTTGCCTGATCTCTCTTCATACCTTCAAACCAGATGAAACCGGAACAGATGACAAAACACTGAGATCAGAAAATGTTATAGCAGCATCAATATTGAGAGTCACTGTCAGTGGAGATTTGTATCAAGAATACTGCTCAGGGAATTGCTGTCACTGTTCCGGTGTCTGGATAGGGCTGACCAGTCATTGAACTGGAGACATTATTGTTCAAAAGGTAAAACCAGAGAGCAGATCAGCAGCAGATTGAAATCAGATCAAATGACATAACTCCATACCAGGAACTACAATAAAAGCAAGGATGGTGTTGAACACCTTCTCCACATGATCAATTGGTCGATTCATTTTTCCGTGCGAGGTGATCTTTCCCTTCAAGCTCCTTGCTTGAAACTCTGAGCTGATACATTCCCAGAGACATTGCCTTATAGTGTATGGAAGCTCCTTGGGGAGATTGCAGTTACA
>NC_063379.1:6306137-6306605 GCF_021869965.1 Rhincodon typus | reverse complement strand
AGTACTGCCTTGTTTTTGGACTTATCGGAGACTACGGACCTGACCTTTTGTCAGTGTTGGCTCCCCGTGATATCACGAATAAAGCCTCTTTACTTGGAAGTCTAAAGCTCCAGTGTGTGAGTAAATTAAAATCATCGACAAGGGGACTCCGTGAACAATAGGGGCTTCCAAGAATGGAGACATCTCTGACCTCACTCTTCCTGATACTGTCCATCCAGATCCATGACTGACCTTATTCTTATTGTCACTGCCCACTGACAGTGCATGCTTTGTGTTTTCTATGACAGCACATGCTTATTGGTGATTCAGCAATGATGACTCCAAGCTCTGCTGATGGCTGATGGCTGATTGATATCAGGTTGTATATCACACATATACCTGGTCCAAGTTTTTAGGCTCAAACTGATCAGGGTGTTCTGAATAAATGTCAATGTAGTTGGAAACAACAGAGTCATGCTGTGTGAAAAG
>NC_063379.1:6270637-6305637 GCF_021869965.1 Rhincodon typus | reverse complement strand
CCCACCTCAACCCCCACCCTCACCTCCAACTACCAGCCTCATCCCTGCCTCCTTGACCTCTCCGTCTCCTCTCCACCCATTTCCTTTATCAATCTTCCATCTGCCTCCCCCTCTCTATTTGTTTCAGAATGCCCTTCCCCTCCCCCACTTCTGAAGAAGGGTCCAGACCCGAAACATCAGCTTTCCTGCTCCTCTGATGCTGCTTGGCCTGCTGTGTTCATCCAGCTCTACACCTTTTTATCTCAGATTCTTCAGCATCGGCAGTTCCTCCTACCCCTTCTAGTTTTGGATTCTCCCACCCTATGTTGTCTCTTTACCCTATCCACATCCCTCATGATTTTATAAACCTCTGTAAGGTTACCCCTCAGCCTCTGATGCACAATGGAAAATAGCCCCAGTCTATTCAGCCTCTCCCCATAGCTCAAACCCTCCAAGTCTTGATTGATTGATTGACTACATGTCAATCAGCAATGATTCAATGTAAAAATACAGTATAAAGTGTATAGCTTCTCGGTCCATACATGGTGCCATTCACACTAACTTCGAATAAGAAAAAAGATAACTTAAGATAACTTGGAACATCCTTGTCAATCTCTTCTGAACCCTTTCAAGTTTCAAAACTTCCTTCCTATAGCAGGGAGACCAGAATTGGATGCAGTATTCAGATAGTGGCCTGACCAATGCCCTGCACAGCCGCAACATGGCCTCTTAACTCCTATACTCAATGCACTGACCAATAAAGGCGAGTGTACCAAATACCTTCTACACTGTCCTGTCGACCTGCGACTCCACTTTCAAGGAACTGTGAAGCTACACTCCAAGGTCTCTTTGGTCAACAACACTCTCCAGGACCTGACCATTAAGCCTATAGGTTCTGTCCTGGTAAGCCTTCCCAAAAAGCAGCACCTCACATTTATCTAAATTAAACTCCATTTGCCACTCCTCAGACCATTGGCCCATCTAATCAAGATTCCATTGTACCCTGAGGTAACCTTCTTCACTCTCTCCGACATCTCCAATTTTGGTGGCACCTGCAAACTTACTAACCATAGCTCCTATGTTCACATCCACATCATCTATATAAATGATGAAAATCAGTGGACCCAGCACTGATCCTTGTGGCACGGCTGTGGTCACAGGCCTCCAGTCTGAAAAGCAACCCTCACCCACCACTCTCTGTCTTCTACCTTCGAGCTAGTTCTGTATCTAAATAGCTAGTTCTTCCCTTGTTCCATGTGATCTAACCTTGCTAACCAGCCTGACATGGGGAACCTTATTCGAAGTTACCTTACTGAAGCCCACATAGATCACATCCACCACTCTGCCCTCATCAATCCTCTTTGTTACTTCTTCAAAAAAACACAATCAAGTTAGTGAGACACGATTTCACACTCACAAAGCCATGTTGACTCTCTGTAATCTGTCCTTGCTTTCCTGAATACATGTCAATCCTGTCCCTCAGGATTTCCTCCAACAACTTACCCACCACCGATGTCAGGCTCACTGGTTTATAGTTTAATGGCTTTTCATTATCACCTTAAATAGTGGCACCACACTAGCCAACCTGCAGTCTTCTGGCATCTCACTTATGACTAAGGATGATACAAATATGTCAACAAGGGGCCGGCAATCACTTCCCTCGCTTTCCCACAGAGCTCGAGGGTACACCTGATCAGGTCCTAGGGATTTAACCACCTGTATGCATTTGAAGACGTCCAGCACCAACTCCTCTGTAAGAGACAGTTTTCAAGATGTCGCTATTTATTTCCTCACATTCTCTATCTTCCACATCCTTCTCCACAGTAAACACTGATGCAAAATACTTGTTTAGTTTCTTCTGCATCTCCTGCAGTACCACACATAGGTGGCCTTGTTGATCTTATTGGTGCCCTATTCTGTCCCTCGTTACCCTTTTGTCCTTAATGTATTTGTTGAATCCCTTTGGATTCTCCTTAACCCTATTTGCCATAGCTATCTCATATCCCCTTTTCGCCTCCTGATTTCCCTCTTAAGTATATTCCTACTGCCTTTATATTCTTCCAGGGATTCACTTGATCTCTGCTGTCCACACCTGAAATATGCTACCTTCTTATTCTTAACCAAAACCTCAATTTCTTTCATCATCCAGCATTCTTGACACCTACCAGCCTTGGCTTTCACCCTAACAGGATCTCTGTACTCTCGTTATTTCATTTTTGAAGGCGTCCCATTTTCCTATTGTCCCTTTACCTGTGAACATCTGCCCCCAATCAACTTTTGGAAGTTCTTGCCTAATACCATCAAAACTGGCCTGCCTGCAATTTAAGACTTCAACTTTTAGATCCGGTCTGTCCTTTATCACTATTTTAAAACTAATAGAATTGTGGTCACAGGCCCCAAATTGCTCCCCCGCTGACATCTCAGTCACCTGCTCTGCCTTATTTTCCAAGAGTAGGTCGAGTTTTGCTCCTTCTTGAGTAAGTATATCCAAATACTGCATGAGAAAATTTTCTTGTGCACACTTAACAAAGTCCTCTCCATCCAAGCCCTTAACGTTAAGGTAGTAATCTATATTTGGAAAGTTAAAATCCCCTACCATAACCATCCTGCTTTTCTTCCAGATAACTGAGATCTCCTTCCAAGTTTGTTTTTCAATTTCCTGCTGACTGTTTGGGATCCATGGTACAATCCCAATAAGGTGATCATCGCTTTCTCATTTCTCAGTCCCACCCAAATTACTTTCCTGGATGTATTCCCAGACATATCTTCCCTTAGTGCAGCCGTAATGTTACCCTTAATCAAAATTGCCACCCCCTCTCCTGTCTTGCCCTCCCGCCCCCACACGTTCTATCCTTCCTCGAGCACCTATTCCCTGGAACATTAAGCTGCCAGTCCTGTTTATCCCTGAGTCATGTCTCTGTAATTGCTCTGATATCCCAGTCCCATGCTCCCAACCATGCCCTGACTCCATCTGCCTTACCTGTTAGGCATCTTGCTTTGAAATAAATGCCGTTTAATTTGTCAATCCTACCTCATTCTCTACTTTGTTCCTGCCTGATTGGACTGTTTGACTCACTCCTTTTCCCAAATGTATCAATCTCAGACTGATCTCTTTCCTCACTATCTCCCTGGGTCCCACGCCGCTTACTAGTTTAAATCCTCCGAAGCAGCTCTAGCAAATCTCCCCACTAGTATAATAGTCCCCTTCCTTAAACCTTTCGTTATTCCAGCATTTGACACTTGGGACAATACATCAGCAAATATAATAAGTTTTCCAGCAATGCGCATGATCTTTACATGAAATTGTTGCAACAAAAGACTCTATTGCATTCTTCATTTGAAACTTTTCAATGAAGGCCAGTGGATTATGAGTGTAACTTAGGCGTTTCATTGTTCTTTGTTGGATGTAGACTTCAATGTAGACTTTCTCTGGGAGAGTACTTTTCCAATGACTGGCATTGTTTCTGAGAGAAGTACACCCGCCCCAGGTTTCTCTATTCCTGATTCATCATCCTGTAACAAGGCAGCACACAGCCCCAAGTCACCAGCATCAACTGCCATTTTGAAAAGTCTGGAAATATCAGGGATGGCCAACACTGGTTCATTGATTCAAATTGTCTTTGTCCTTTGGTTCTACTAACCAGGCCACTTTTACTTGTTTCGTTCACAAATTTGTTAAAGGCACAGCTCTCCAGTTAAAATTATGTACAAATTTCCAGTAAACTGACATATTCCTAAAAATCTATCAAGTTTTCATTAATTTTAGGAAAAAGGAATTATATTAGTCTTCACATTTCCTGTCCACGGCAATATCTGTGTGTCTGTATTTGTATGCCTGTGTGTGTCTTTATATGTATGTATGTGTGTGTTTGTACATGTATGTGTTTGTACATGTATGTGTTTGTGAGTGTCTCCATAAATGTGTGTGTTTGTGTCTCCGTGTGTTGTCTGTGTGTGTCTGTCTATGTGTGTTTCTCTCTCTGTCTCTGTATGTGTCTCTGCATGTCTGTCTGTATATGTGTGTGTCTCTGTGTCTGTCAATGTATGTTTCTGTCTCTGTAGCTGTGTGTGTGTGCTTGTCTATGCATCTGTGTGAGTGACTATGTGTGTCTGCAGATATGTCTATGTGTATTTGTGTACATTACTCTGTGTATTACATTGTGGTTTTTTGATTGTGTGTATCTGTGTGCATCTCTGTATCTATCTCTGTCCGTTTGAGTCTTTTGTGTGTTAATGTCACAGAATGTATCTATGTTTGTGCGTATTTCTGCGTCTGTATCTCTGTGCAATGGGATCTCTGTTGCTTTGGGGGTGGAGCCATTGAAATGGGTCAAACCCCTCTCTCTGTCTGTCCTTCTTATGTTTTAGGTGATAATGTTGATGCTCATGTTGCTGTGTGTCTCTATTTGTGTGTGTGTGTGTGTGTTTGTATGTGTCCGTCCATCTCTGCCTGCAATGGGAATCACTTTGTCTTGATGGAAGTGGGAATAAATGAACGAAAATGTGATGAACCAAAGTCATAGTGTCTCTCTCTCTCTCTCCCTCTCTTCCCGTTGTGTTTGAAGTGATACAATGCCACCCTCTGCTGGACGCACCAGCAGTAATTTTCTTCGGAGAAAACTTCGCAATCTGTGAATCTCTCATATTGCACATTTGTTTCATTCTTCAAAGAACGCCTTTGGAGACACAGAGCAGTTTTAACCAATCCCTTAAGATGTTGTCCCTAAGAAATGAGGATAAGTGCTGGTCTCATTTCCTCCACCTTTGAATCCTTTCTCACTTTGAATTTGTGAGAGGACATCAGAAAACATTGTAAGCTGCAGAAATTGTAATAAAATTCACCCTGTCTCCTTAGGAATTGGTTCACTCAGAGGTGCCTGGATACAACTGCAGTGGAAACTCTCTATTTAATGTGTGTAATGTCAGGAATACTGCTCAAAGACAAATCATTTCCACATTGCAGAGGAAAGACAACGTTTCTCCACATTAGCATGTTCCACACTGAGGGAACTCAGTCCAATTGCAACCCTCTCCACACCAGCCCTGTGTGTGTGTGTGTGTGTGTGTGTATCAGTACTGATAATGCTGTCAGTTTGGATGGTGCTGTGAGCCTGCTGCCCTCCCTCTTTTACTGAATCCTTGAGGGTTTTCATCCTCCATGACCCCCGGAACAGTGGCGTGGGCCGGCCAGAAGACGTTAGCATTGTATCACTTTCAACTCAAAGGTTGCAATATTTTGACTGTTTTCACCATGGCAGGAAGTTTCCGTCTGGGACTGCACTGGAGTAGCAGCCCACTGGAATTGGGAAGCTTGATACTGAAAAATAGGGAGCCCAGCCATTTATTATGATACAAAAGTATTATTTATTCATAAGATAAGGAATTCATGTAACTAGATGTTTTACTGTGTTACTGAACCTAACGCTGAACCAAGGCAACATTGCTGCAGAAATAAATGTTTGGTGGGTGGGTTCTGATAACGTCATGTAATTACCTGCCACAATTTTTCACATCGAAACAGCTCATAGTTGGCTGTTTATGGCATTAGTATTGGGTCTGTTGAATTGTTACTGAGGAGTGAAACCATGTATTTAATAGTGGAACATTTTTTGAGTAACTATCCTATTTAATTTCATTAGAAATGTCCAAGCTGATAGGAATTACCTATCCAGAAGGAAATTCCATTTCCCCAGACAATTCCTTTGAACTGTGCTATGATGGGGACTCCTCAGGTTACCAGCTCACCTCTCCCCCTGCACTGGGATAAGGACTCTGTCAGGATGGGATGGAATATTCTCCACTTGCCTGGATCGGTGCAGTTCCAACAAACACGCGAGAAGCTTGACACCATCCAGGACAATGCAATCCGACATCGACAAATATCCACTGCCTCCACCACTGACGCTCAATAGCAGCAGTGTGTACTAGCTACAAGATGCACTGCAGAAATTCACCAAAGGTCCTCAGACAGCACCTTCCAACCACACGACCATTTCCATCTAAACTGACATGGACAACAGATACGCCACATCCTGCAATTTCCCTTTCAAGCCTCTCACCATTCTAACATGGAAATATGTTGTCGTTTCTTCAGCATCACTGGGTCACTTCCTAGTATTCCCTCCTTAAGGGCATTGTGAGTCCACTGAAAGCACATGGTGCAGGAAGGCAGCTCCACACCACATTCTCAAGGGGCAACTAAGGACAGGTTATCAATGCTGACCCAGCCAGTGATGCCCACATACAACGAGTGAACAAAAAAAATCATTTCATGGTCAGGAAACAATGAGACCCTTCTGTGGCCTCACTGAGGAGTTTTATTTATTCATAACACAAGTAATTTGTGTAATCAGGTATCTTACTGTGTTTCTGATCTTTGCTCTAAACCTAGACAATGTTGCTGCATAAATAAGTGTGTTTATGCAACAACTTAACTTGCAGCATAAAACCAACTTTACGGAAGTGATATTGAAAAGGTGTGTAATTGGCATGATTGATTCCTTGAATGACATAATATAAGAAATTTACAACATAGATTAACCACGGGAGAATCATGCTCCCAAAGATGGTGAACAGCAAAATCACAGTTTTCCTTCTGCTCTCCATCTCTGGGTCTCTGCGATTCTCTCCTTTGCTCTCACCCTTCAGCCTCTTCCGGACTCAACTGGTCACAAAACTGTGTCTGACTGTCATAGCATTGAGCAACAGAATTAAAGCGAATGGCAGATCAAAGGAGAAAATGAACCAACAGTATAGACAGTACCCGCACGACACAGGGCCCCAATAACACTACACGCAGGAGTGATGTCCAGGAAACATTGTGGGTAATAATAACACAGTTATTTCCACAGTACAAACTCGATGATAATGACCATCAGGTCTGACGCTGTCATAAGGATCATGTAGCGAATAGTGCAAAGAGAAACACAGCACTCTCCATTGGAAAGGATAACAATCGCCAGCAAATTAACTGTGGACAAATGGGAAAAGAAGCAGTGAATTACTGATCAGAAATACCCCCTGCCTGTTCCAGAGAGCAATAATAAGATTTTACCCCCATAAACTGGAGCACTGTGTGAGTGGAAGTGGTTGGGATTGAGTGAAATTGAATTTTAAGACTTTCGCACCTACTTCAGATTGTCCTCGAGCCCAGTCACTCCAGAGTTTGGTCAGAGACTGAGCTCACGGCCCCTCATAAGAGAGCAGAAGGAAGTCTATGATTTTATTTGGTTACAGAGTAACTATATGAATGAGTGCAATACGTTCTTACAGTTCTCAGCTGCAGCTCCTGGCAGGCACAGAACCCCATTAGAAACCTCATCCCAACTCAGTAATTGGACTGTTGATTGGACTGTCAATAAACCAGACTGTCCCCTTCTCCTTGGATCAGGTTATTCCTTGCTGTTAGCATTGGACTAAATCCTGATCAGAGCCACAACAAAACCAAGAAACAGGTCATCAGAATGTGCATAGGGTTTCAAATAAGGCTACTCCATGTGTCTTACACAAGTGCAGCATAACAGAGCATGCAGGGCTCCCTTAGTGACAGTGTGTGAGTGTTAGCACTGCTATGACATTTACACAGTAAATCTACACATCTGTCTATGACAAATGTCTCGATGTGCAGGGATCAGGACGTCAATCTGTCAAGATTTGAATTCCCTGATCAGAGACGGTGAGAAGGAGAGAATTTCCAGAAGGGATGGTAGTTAGATGAAGCTTTACAAATCAGTATGGGATGGATATCCTTCAATACTGTGTGATATTTAATACTTCAAAACTTCACATTCAATACTTCAAAACTGTGTCATATTTAAAATTAACAACTGATCCATCCACTGCCATTTGTGGAAGACAGTTCCAAACCCCTCCCACCCTTTGTGTGTAAAAGTGCTTCCTAACATCTCACCTGAACTCTCTGGCCCTCATTCTCAGACTCTGCTCCCTCATCCTACAGTGCCCAACCAATGGAAATAGTTTCTCTTTTCCTGTCTTTTCCTGTTATTACCTCCTAGAACTTCGCTCAGATCATCTATTAACCTTCAAAATTCTTGCAAAAACAAGGCTTATTTGTATAACAAAGACAGAAATTTCCTGGCAGGACTGGCAGCATCTGTGGGAGAGAAAGCAGAGTTAACATTTCGGGTCCAGTGACCCTTCTTCAGAACTAACTTGTCTGATCTCTCCTCATACCTTCAAAAGAGAATGCTGTTCAGTGAACTGCTGTCAGTGTTCTGGTGTCTGGTTAAGGCTGAACGGTCAGTGAGCTGGAGAATTTATTGTTCCAAAGGTGAAACCAGAGAACAGATCAGCAGCAGATTAAAACAAGTTCAGTTGTCATTATGCCATACGAGGGATGCCAACAAAACCAAGGATGACGTAGAACATCTTCTCCATGTTTTGAATTGGTCGATGCATTTTTCCATGTGAGGTGATCTGTCCCTTCAGGCATCTGACAAGCTCCTTGAAACTCTGAAACCCTGAGCTGATGCATTCCCAGAGACATTGCCTTATACTGTGTGGAAGGTCCTTGTGGAGATTGAGATTACAGCATTGCTCAGCTTTGTTGCTGGTTTTCAAATTTCTGTCAATGAGCAAACTAATTACAATAACAAGTTTAATCCCAATTATGAAGGAGTGTTGCTGCTCAGTACATCATAATGAAATAACAGAAACAGAATCTGGAATCTGCCAGCAATAACACTGTCCATTCAAACACCATGAGCTCCATCCCGAGATCACAAATTATTTCAACTAATGCTGCATCGAGATTTTTTATTCCAAGTGTGAAAATATGTTTCAGAGCTGTCCTTCTGTACTCTAGGGTAGGAGCTGCCCTCTTTAAACAAGATTCACTCACTGATTGAAATGTGAATCTTCTCACACACTGAATGTGTGCATTGCTGCCGAGGTCAGCATTTATTCCCCATCCCCAATTGCCCAGGATCTGGAGTTACATGAAGGACGAAGTGACGAGAACATTCTGCCTTTCCTGAGGGAAGGGGACTCCGTGAACAAGATCGGCTTCCAATAATGGAGACATCTCTGACCTCACTCTGACTGATACTGTCCATCCAGATACACGACTGACCTAAATCTTATTGTCACTGCCCACTGACAGTGCATGCTTTGTGTTTTCTGTGACAGTGCATGTTTATTGCTGATTCAGCAATGCTGACTCAAAGCTCCACTGATCGCTGATGGCTGATTGACATCAGGTTGCGTATCACACACACACCTGGTCCAAGCCTTTAAGCTCGAACTGATCAGGGTGTTCTGAATAAATCTCAATGTATTTGGAAACAACAGAGTCATGCTGTGTGAAAAGACAATACAGATAGGTTGGCAAATGGTATCTGGCTTAAAGAGGCCATGGCTGCCAAAGATAATAGACCAGTTAAATGATGACTGACACTTAACTGCCAATCTTCATTTAATTTTGGACCTGGCAAGTTGGCTGTGATTGTTTACAGCATTGCCCTGATGAATGAACCAGATGATTCTTGTTAAATTGGATGAGGAACAATGCATGTACTTTCCTTTTGTCTGCATGAGTCTGTAAGCCCTGAAACATGGAAGCTGGAAAGATTTGATTAAATGTGATTCTTTGAAGCAATACTCAAATTCTCATCAATCAAACATCTGTTGACAGTAGGGTTCTCCCTGCACATTCTCCTTGTGCAGGCTAAGGGGGTGGGACTGGATGGGATGCTCTTTAGAAGGTTGGTATGGTCTCAATGGCCCAAATGGTCTACTTCTACATTGTAGGGATTCGATACTATAATTGTAACTTTGATAATTGTGACAGTGTAGACTTCAGAACTTTCATAACCGTTTTTGGTTGAAAGAATCAATAATAACTCTTTCCACTTCTTCAGCAGCAGAAATCCGGAGAACAACACTGTAGAAGGACCAAACCCTGGACATATCCAAAGATAGACGCTGATAGTTGGAATTGTAGCTAAATTCCACCATTAATTTGGCGATAGCTGAGTTCAGCTGTGAGGCTTAATTTGCTTACATGAGGGATCTTATTTTGGCTGCTCCATGCAATAAATTTTAAATCATTGTTTCAGTATTTGATTGCCTGTCAGATTCCTTTATCAGTAGCTGAATTAAACACAGCTTCTGGTAATTTAGGCACAACACTATGACTGATATACTTATCCCAAACTGATTTGATGCATCTCAATCAGTGTCCTTTCTGCCCTTGTGTTTGCAATGTAACCTGCAATTATTTTATTGTTGCATATTCCTGTAAAAGTGCATTTCTGTGCCAGCGTGTATCTCGAGCTGTGCTGCAGGATGTAAGGACCAATGACCAGATAAGCATAGAATTAGCCGCAAAAGTTATCCACTCAGCTCCCGCACCTTCCTCCGCTGTTCAGTACATTCATGGCTGATCTCATCACTTCACATTCTCAATGAGGCTGGAGAACCTTTTAGCTCCTTGATTGCAGAGAATTTCTCTAGCTCTGCCTTACCAATATTCAACATCTCTGTATCCACTGCCTATTGAGGATGAATGTTTAGAAAGTATCCTCTGAGAATGTCTGAGAAAAAAAGCGAGCAAGACAGAGAAAGAGTGAGAGAGAGCGAGAGAGTGAGAGAGAGCTAAAGCAAGTGGAATGACCGGGACAGAGAGAGAGAGGAGCGAGAGAGAGTGTCAGAACAAGCAAGAGAGAGAAAGCATGAGAGAATGAGAGAGACATCGCAAGTAAGTAGACAGAGCAAGAGAGAGAGATAGTGAGTAAGGTGACCGGGAGACAGAGAGTGAGTGTGTGTGAGAGGAGTGAGAGAGCGAGCATGTCAGAACGAGCAAGAGAGAGACCACGAGAGAATGAGAGAGACGCAGCAAGCAAGTAAAGAAAGCAAGAGACAACAAATAGAGACAGAGTGAAATAGAGTGAGTAAGACAGAGAATGAGAGAGAGAGAGCACGAATGTGGCAAAGAGATAGAAAGAAAGAGTGAGTGAACAACAGAGCAAGTGAGAGAGGTGAAAGGTGGAGAGAGAGCGAAAGGGAGAAAGTGAATGTGTGAGAGAGGGAAAGCAAACAAAATCGAGAGAGAGAGAGAGAGAAAGCAAGCAAATGAGTGTGAGGGGAAACGGTGAGGGATGAGAGTTTGCGGTAAAGAGAAGTAAGGGGATGGGGTTTGGGGGAATTGACCCTGCCCTGGTCTGTTCTCTCAGCAAGGGCTCAGCAGCAAGTGTGAAATGGGGAAGGTCAGATGATTCTAGTTGGGACTGTTTATCAGAGGGGGCTACCATTTATTTGGAAGTTCATAGTTAGGCAAAGAAAAAAAAAACTGATGGGAAAATCCGGGATAGGATAAAGCGCAAGTGGATGTTAATTGGCAAAAGTAATAATGTCCCAGTGCAGAACTGAATGTAAGTGTGACAGATAAAAGAAACGAAGGGCATGCCCAGAAAACAGCACGCATGAGACTAAAGGATTGACACCAGCAATAGAGGATAGAATAATATCTGTACTGGCAAGGAACATTCATACCTCACAAATACCAGCCAATGACCATGAGACAATCTAACTGTTTAATGCTACAATCTAACTACTGCCCCTCAACATTCAATGGTGTTACCATTACTGAATCCCCCACTATCAACTTCCTGGGGGTTACCATTGACCAGAAAGTCACTGGACGCACCACATGAACACAGTGGCTACAAGGGCACAAGATAAATTCCATATCATGGGCCTCCCATTAGAGGAACTTTGTGTCCAAACAGTATTTGATGGCCCTGTGGTACTATTGCCGTTGTGTTAATCCAGGAACCCAGGTAATATTCTGGGAAACTGGTCTCAAATACCACCGTGTCAGACGGTGCCATTTGAATTCTATAAAAATTTGGAATTAAGGGTCTACTGATGACCATTGTTAAGGGGAAAAGCCCATGTGCCTCTTTAGGAAAGAAAATCTGCCATCCTGACCTGGCCAGGCCACCACACGACTAGGGCAGCCCAGTGGTTAACACTGCTGCCTCACAGTTCCAGGGATCCAGGTTCAATTCCACCCTCAAATGACTGTCTGTGTGGAGTTTGCACATTCTCCCTGTGTCTGTGTGGGTTTCCTCCGGGTGCTCCGGTTTCCTCCCACAGTCCAAAGAAGTGCAGTTTAGGTGGATTGGCCATGCTAACTGCTCTCATAGTATCGAGGGATATGTGGCGTGTGTGGGTTGATCATGGTAAATGCAGGGCTGCAGGGAAAGCGTGGGATGCTCTTTGAGAGTCAGTGCTGACTTGATGGGCTGAATGGCCTCTTTCGACTCTGTAGGGATTCACAACAATGTGGTTGATTCTTATCTCCCTTCTGGGCAATAAATGCTGGTCTGACCAGTGACACCAACTTCCCATGAATGAGTTAATGAGGAAAATTCAGCCCAGACTATTGGCCAAGGCAATGGTTCCTTCAAACTGAGCGAGGCTTCCCGTGGCAGGGTGGTTAAACTTAACAGGTACCGAATACGTATGGCAGAGTGAGAAAAGAAAGGAGGCCAGTTGTCAGGAAACAAATGGGTGAATGCATTGCAACAGACAGGACTAAGGATGGTGGTTGCAGTGTATATTAATGATTTGGACATAGATGGACGGAGTTTGATCAGTAAGGTGGCAGATGACATGAATTTGTTTGTGTGGGAAATAGCAAAAAGGAAAGCCTTAGATCGGGTAGGGGTATATCAATCGTAGAAATTGTGAGCTGATATATTTGGGAGGGCGGACAAGGTGATGGAGTACATGATGAATAGTAGGAGCCTATGAAGTTCAGGGAGTCAGGGATAACCTGCCGTGCATTTCCACAGATCCATGATAGCAACAAGGCTGGTGAATAAGGAGGTGAAAAAGGCATAAGGGATACTTTCCCAGGCTGATGGCATCAAAACCGGCTCTGCTGTACAACAGGGTCGCTTAAGGTCCAAGCGAGTAACAGTGGCAGGAGATACACTGGTTCGGGGCACAGACAGATGGCCATGTTTGAGACTCCAGGATGGTGTGTTGCCTTCCTGGTGCCGGGGTCAAGGACATCTCTGAGCCATTGCACAAACTTCTTAAGCGGGAGGGTGAGGAGCCAGAGGTCATTGTGCACATTGCACCAATGACATAGGCAGAAAGGGGATGAGGTCCTGCAGAGTGAGCACAGTGAGTTAGGAAAGAGGCTGCAAAGCAGGACCTCAAGGGTAGTAATCTCTGGGTTACTGCCAGTGCTGCATGCTAGTGAGGCAAGGAATAGAAAGATAGGACAAGTTAATGCTTGGCTAAGGAGCTGGTGCAGGAGGCGAGGTTTCAGGTTCTTGAATCATTGGGACCTCTTGTTTGGCAGAGGTGACCTGTACAAGAGGGACGGGTTGCACCTAAACTGGAGGGGAACGAATGTCCTCATGGGGAGGTTTGCTCGTGCTACTCGGGATGGTTTAAACTGGAGTGGCAGGAGGCTGGGAACCAGAACGGGTTGTCAGCAAGTGAAGGGATTGAGGGGAAAGTAGATTTTGGGACCAGTAATTCAGAAAGAAATGACAGGCAGAAACAGGCAAATGAATTCAATAGTATTAATCGGCCGAAGTGTGTTTATTTCAATGCAAGGAGTATTATAGGTAAGGCAGATCAACTTCAAGCCTGGATAAGTACATGGGACTATGATGTTGTGGCCATTACAGACACCTGGTTGAGAGAGGGACAGGACTAACCACTTCCTGATAGTGCTGTCTGAAAATGCTTCGCAGTTCAGAAGTTTTTCAAAAAAAATTCAGCTGGCACTGCTGTCTGCTCAATACATGTTACCATGGTTAAAATGTAATTGAACTGAACATTTGACAATTTGCTGAATTCCCTTATGGCAACGGTTACGCCCCTTCCTGTCCAAATACACACACACACACACACAGATGCGCACACACACACACAGACACAGACACACACACACGCACACACACACAGACACACACACACACACACACACACACACACACAGACACACACAAACACAAACACAAACACAAACAAACGCACACACACAATCCATCTGAAAGTGTCAGCCACATGCACGAAAGTGTTTACACATACAACAATTAATCATCAATTAATCATCAATTAATTAAGGGGACTTAGCCTTTGATGGCTGGGTCAGAATGTATTGCCCTTGAGAATGTGGTGGGAACCACTTGTGCCACTGCAGTCCTGACGGTGTAGGAACAATTGCTCAGTGGTGTGAAGGGGAGGGAGAGGAGGGATTTTCCAGGATTTTAAATTCCACGTCAATTTTCCCATTTATCTGCTGCCTCTGCCCTTCTGTTTGATAGTTATCATGCATTTGGAATATACTTTAATTGGGGCCTTGGTAACTTTGTGCAGAGCATTTTCTAGACGGTCCATTCTGCTGCTCCTGTGCATCAGTGGTACAGGGAGTGAATATTTATGGATGAGGTGCTAATCAAATGGATTGCTTTACCCTGTATGGTGTCAAGCTTCTTGAGTGTTGTTGGAGTTACATTTATCCAGGAAAGTGGTGCATTCCATTATACAGATGGTGAACAAATTTTGGGATTCAGAATGTGAGTTATTTGCTGCAGGAAACTTAGTCCCTGATCTGCTTTTGGAGCCACACTGTTTATATGGCGAGTCCAATTCAGTTTCTTGGCAATGGTAACCCACAGGATGTTAAAAACCGAAAGAACTGCAGATGTTGTAAATCAGGAACCCACAGAATGTTGTTACTGTCGGTATTTAGAGATGATAATGCCATTGAATGTCAAGGAGAGATGATTAGATTCTACCTTCTTGGAGATGGCTCATGACTGGCACTTGTGCGCTGCAAGCGTTACTTCTCACCCAAGAGACCTGGTGTTGTCCAGGTCTTGCTGCACTTGGACCTGGACTGTTTCAGTACCTGAGGAGTTGCGAATGGTGCTGAACATTGTGCAGTCATCAGTGAACATTTCCACTTCTGACCTTATGTCGGAGGGAAGTTCATTGATGAAGCAGCTGAAGATGGTTTGACCTCGGACACTACCCTGAGAAATTCCTGCAGGGATGTCCTGAGCTGAGATTACTGACACTAACAACAACAGCCATCTTCCTTCTTGCCAGATACTACTGCAAACAACATCGAGTTTTCCACAGATTCTCATCGACTGTAGTTTTACTTGGGCTCCAAATGTCACACTTGGTCAAACGGCGTCTTGATGTTTCGGCAAGTTACTCTCACTGCTCCTCAGGAGTTCAACTTTTTTGAGCCAAGGCTGTAATCGGCTGAGTGGCAGAACCTGGCAGAACCCCAACTGGGCATCTGTGAGCAGGTTATTGCTGACCACGTATTGCTTTATAACACTGTTGATGACACCTTCCTTCACATTATCATATTAGAGAATGGACAGATGAGTCATTAATTGACCACATCAGATTTGCCGTCCTGTTTATGTGCAGAACATGACTGGGTAATTTTTCACATTATGGGTACATGCCAGCACCGCAGCTGGACTGGAACGTCTTTACTAACCATATGACAATTTTTAGAGACTGATGTTGTCTGGACCCACAAACTTTGCAGTATCCAGTGCCTCCCGTTGTCCCATAATGTAGGTGGAGTGAAGTGAATTGTCTGGAGACTGGTATCTGAGAACGTGGGAACCTGAGGTGGAGGCTGAACTGGATCAACTCCTCGGTATTTTTGGTGCAAGATTGTTGCAAATGCTTCAACTTTATCTTTTGCCTTGATGTACTGGGCTTGCCTATAACTGAGGATTTAGTTGTTGGAGAACAGCCTCCTCACCCAGTGGTTTGTTTAATTGTCCACCATCTTTTCTGACTAAATGTGGCAAGGCTGCAGAGCTCAGATCTGATGCAAAATCAGAAATTACTGGCAGAACCCAACATGTCTGACAGCATCATTGGGGAGAAAGCAGAGTTTCATTGGTTGTGTGATCGCTTAGCTCTGTCCATCACTTTTTGCATATGCAAGTAGTCCTCTTTTGTAGCCTCACCAGGTTGTCACCTCATACATTGGTATTCAGTGTTGTTGTTTGCATGACTATTTGTGCTCTTCATTGAACCAGAGTTGAAACCCTGGCTTGCTGGTAATGGTAGAGTGGGAGATGTAGAATCAGACAGTCATAAAGCACGTAACAAACCTTTCAGTCCACCTCATCAGTGTCGACCAGACATCCCTGCCTGACCTAGACAAATTTGCCAGCACCCTGATGTCTTTTAAATGTTGTAATTGTACCCGTTCTCACCAATTTCTCTGGCAGCTCGTTCCATAAATACACTACTCTCTGTGTGAAAAAGTTGCCCCTCATGTCCCTATTAAATCTTTCCCCTCTCACTTTAAACCTACACTATCAAATTTTGGACCCCCTTACCATAGGTGAAAGATCTTGACTATTCACCCTGTCCATGCCCCTCATCATTTTATGAACCTCGATAAGATCACTCCTCAGTTTCCATTGCTCCAGGGAACAAAAACCCAACCTCTCCCTAAAATTCCAACCCTGCAATCAGATAATTCAGGCTGATTGTCTGTGAGTCATGCAAAGTATACTTTTGCTGCAGCTGATGGCCCATTGAACCTCATGGACATGTAGTCATGAGTTGCTAGATCTGTTTGAAGTCTGCCCCATTTAGCACAGAGATAGTGTCACACAACATGTTGAAGTGTCTATAAAACGTGCAGCAGGCAGATTGGTGACAGTGCGATCAATGATGTTTTTGCCCCTCACCCCCTGCTGCAGCCCCAGTCCAGTAGCTGTGTCCTTTTGGACTGTCCCAGCTCAGTCAGCAGGTGGTGCTGCTGAGTCTCTCTTGGTGATAGACACTGAAGCCTCTCACACAGAATACATTCCCTGTCCTCTCCACCTTCAATGTTGTGTTCAAATAGAGAAATTCAAGGGATGTGGTAATTGATAACCAGCAGAATGTTTCCGTGCCCGTGTTTAACCTGATGCCACGAGGCTTCATGGGGTCCAGCATCAATGTTGAGCACTTCCAGGGGACACCCACCTCTTGACTGTATCCCACGGAGCTGTTACCTCTGCTGGCTCTGTCCTGCCGGTGGGACAGGACCTGACCTGAGATGATCATAGTGCTGTCTGGGACATTCTAAAGTGGGATTCTGTGAGTGTGACCGTCCAGAACCAGGTGTCACAGTATGAAGATTCGGGGTAGACTATTTAGGACGGAGATGAGGAGACATTTCTCCACCCAAGGAGTGGTGAGCGTGTGGAACTCATTACCACAGGAAGCAGTTGATGCCAAAACTTTGAATGTATTCAAGAGGCAGCTAGTTATAGCATTTGGGGCAAATGGGATCAAAGGTTATGAGGAGAAAGCAGGGTTAGGCTACTGATTGGACAATCAACCATGATCGTGAAGAACGACAGAGCAGGCTTGAAGGGCCAAATGGCCTCCTGTTCCTTCTATCTTCTATGTTTCTACATTTCTGTGTTTAATTGATGCTGAATTAATCTGTGAGAAATATACTGACGGTCAGTATATTTTTAAAGTTTCTCCAATAAAGAGTTATTTCTTTGAATTTTAAAATCATCCCAAGCCAATTTTTTTTTCATTTGAAGATTACTTAATTATTGTTCACTTCAATAATCAGAGTACCCACTTAATTATTGCTCAGTTTAGTAACTATAGTGACCAGCTGATTATTTCCGAGTTCAATAACTGCAGAAAACAGCTGATTCATGTTCAGATGTGTAAACACATGACCTTTGCACTAGCATATACATCAGAATACTAACGAAAAGGCCTGAATCCAAATATAGTCTTGCTGGACCACACTGCCATCTCCTGTAAAGAGTGACTGTCTCCAAAATCTGCCCAGACAGCTTCCAAACTGGATCAGGACAGTTATTCAAACATTCCCTCACAACAGACAATTTACAGATGTCCTTGAACAAGGGGGAAGTGCATGGAGTAGATTGGCCAATGGACTAGCACAAAGCTTAGTGCAATTTTCACCATTTATACAAATGACCTGCCAATGACCATGTCTCAAGAGTTCGGCGATGTTGATGATGTCTAGTGTACCACATAAGCTCCAGAATTCTGCGTCCTGGACCAGATCTTTAATTAAGGTGTTATGAAGGTGATGGAATACCTCAGCACAGGGCATCTTGCATTGAATCCCTCATCAACCATATCCAGTGCCTGTCAGCTCCACAAAACCAGTGTCCAAACAGAACTGTGCATCCACATTGATGGCCAGCATGACCCCAACCAACATCCCTGTGTGTGACTTGAGATAGAAATTTTATGCAGATATTTTCAACATTTTATTGACCATTAACAGCAAAGTCTCATTATTGAAGATCATTAATCCTTTGATCATAGCCATTTGATTGTCCAACAAACAAATCCACCCATTTGTTTAGTTCAATTTTAAAACTGAAATCTAATGAAAACATAGTGCACGAATGATGAGTCTGGTTATTACATCCTGGATCAAATTATAGTTTAGCCCAAGCACTTTGAAAATATCCAATTATTTTTCCCTTGAATACAGATGTTCCACACCTTAACATTTTCATGACAATAATTTAACTCTGTTTCCAAATATTCTTCTGTCCAGATACGAGTACATTTTGCATTGGTTCTATCTATTTCACGTGTGAGGAATCTGTTCTGTTAATGTCAATGTCTGTGTCATCCTATGTGTGTCGTCCGTGTCTTTGAAAGACTGACAGATTATTCCAACAGCTTATCGCTTTAGTTCTTCACAACAAGCAAGGTACTGACTACACCCAATCAGCTTACAAAACCTTAAAACTCACAAAACCTAAAACACATTAGTCATGATTAGAAAACATTTTTTGTGAATTCTAATCCATTTATGGGCATCACTGGCTGGGCCAGCATTTATTGATTAAAGCCTCGTGGCTGCTGAGAATGTGTTGGTGAGCTGCTTTCTTGAACTGTTGCTTTCCATGTATTGTACATAGACTTATAATATCATTATGGAGGACTTTGAAACTAAGAAACTTAAAAAATGGTCATATATATTTCCCAATTGGGATGGTGATTGGCTTGGAAGGAAACTTGTAGTATGTGGTGATCTCATGCAATATGCTGCTTTTGTCCTGCTCGAAGATTGTGGATTTGGAAGGTTCTGTCTGAGGAGCTTTGGTGAATTTCTGAAAATGTATCGAGTAGTTGGTACATATTGCTGCTTCTGAGAGCCAGTGGTGAAATAAAATAGATGTGGTGGCAACCAAGTGAACTGTTTTATCCTGGATGGTGTCAAACTTCTTGAGTGTTGTTAGAGTTTCACTCATCTAAGCAAATTGGGAGTATTCCACCACACTCCTGACTTATGCTCGTAGATTACAGCAAACCCGAGGACCATTGTGATTCTCTCCCAAGGAAACTGTGGCCTTTCTAAGTGTTCATCTGTTTATATGGTGGCCATGGAAACAACAGATCTACTGGTCATCGATAACAATATAATCGTGTATTGTATTTTTTCTTATCCCCTTCCACTTTCATTCCTGTCTCACACTCCTGTGTGTAAGGTCATCATATATGTGAATGCTGTAGCTTTTGATTTATCTGTTTGGTATGCAGTCTCCTTCACAATTGACCAATTCATAGCAATCTGTTGCTAGACGTTTAAAACAAAGTACTGTACTGAAAGAAGGACAATCACCATTATAACAATGCTCACTGTCCTAATCTCACCAAATAAAATACCAATTTTGTTTGCATATGAGCCTCAGTAAATAAGTAACCAAGTGCAGTGGACCAGCTGGTCAAGTGCTGCTTTTTTCTCTTCATCTCCAGGAATTGCATTTGTCTGGTTTTACAGCGCCTGGGTCATTTGGCTTCCTTTTACATTTATTGCTGTGTTTAATTCTCTAACCATCCGATGTATTTTGGTGTCAAATAGAAACCGCACTGGACTCTGCCAACACAGGACTAAGAATCTGAGAGATTCAGAGGTGGAGAATCGAAGGAAATCCATTGTTTTATTATTCTCTGTATCAGTCAGTTTCATATTGCTTTGATTGACACATTCAGTGAATTTAGGAGTTACCAGGTTGACAGACACTAATTATTACTGTGGTGACAGGACAAGTTCAGCATATATTGCTTTCAAAATTGGACATTTCCTGGTATTTTTGAGTTGCTTTCAAAGCCCATGTATTTATGCAGTGACCCAGAGCAAATTCTGAGAAGAAATGAAACAATATGTTAAAATCTCCCTGGAGGCTACTTCAAAGTTTTGTAAGAATAAGAGGATAAAAACAAATGAAATTTTGCAAAAGATTCCACAAAATGAAGTTTCAAATCCATTATTTTCCATTGTAGGGTATCCTTTCTGAGAAAAGGGGCATTTTCCACCAGCATTTCTTCAACATGGATGAAGGAACTGAAGGAACTGTTGCTAGTTTACAGAGGAAACAAAGATAAGTGGATAGTGTTGAGGAAGCAGGGATGCTACAGAAGGACTTGGGCAGGCTAGGAGAGTGAGCAGATGGAAATACAATGTGGGGAAATGTAATGTGGTGCACTTTGTTAAGAAAAATAGAAGTGTAGACTATTTTGTAAATGGTGAAAAGCTTTGGAAATCTGAAGCACAAAGGTGCTTAAGAGTTCTGATTCAGGATTCTCTGAATGTTAACATGCAGGTTCAGTTGGCTGTTAGCAGGGGAAATGCAATGCTAGCATTTGTTCAGGGATGATTCCAAAATGAGAGAGGGGGTATACTGCTGAGGCTGTTTAAGGCTCTGGTCAGACTGCATTTGGAATATTGAGTAGTTTTGGGTCCAATGTGTATGTGCTGGCCTTGGAGGGGATCCAGAAATGGTTCACAAGAATGATCCTGGGGATGAAGGGGTTGTGCTATAAAGAGCGGTTGAGGATCTGAGTCTGTACTGGATGGAGTTGGGAAGGATGGGGGTGGGGATTATATTGGAATGTAATCTTTTATTCCATCTCAATTTTCCCATTTCGTTGCAAAATTTCCAACAATAGAACAACAGAAAATATAATCAAGAACTATCGCTCGAACTGCACACGAGCTTGTTTCTGTATGTAATCACTATGTAGCGAAGGTGATATAGCGGTGAACATAATTGTCTTCCAGGCAGTTGACCTGGGTTTGATACCTGCCCAGTGCAAACTGCTGTTTATAAATCAGTAAACGAGAAAAGCGAAACAGGCAATAAAGACTTGCATTTCTGTAGCATCTTTCATGACCACAGTGCGTGTCAGCCTGGACAATGTGCTCAAACCTCTGGATTGGGACCCCGACCTTCAAGATGAGAATGCACTTGGAAAAATTAATGTGTCAAGTCTATTCAAGGTTCAAATAAACTGAAATCACTACAGAATTCCCGAGTTTTTCATTTTATTTCAAACTAAAAGCTTTCGTATTCCGTTCCTTTCAACGTTACACTCAGTTCAGTTCCTTTTTGTGAAATACAGCACAATAACAAATAAAGTGAGTGGGCAGTTCACAACTATCCAAACAATATTCTTTGTTACAAAAAATTGGCTGTTTTATTTCTCAGCCTAAAAATGCACCAATCTGAGCGTGGAGAGTACAGACTGAATCTGTTTGCTCACATGAGCTGCTTCATTAACCCTGACAGACTCTGAGCATTTCTGCGGGTTGGTTGCAGTTCCCAGTCGCGGCTCGTAGTGGGCACTAACCTGTGGAACAGTGAAGTTCCCGGATCAGAGAGATGGAGACGACAGACAATAATTATTCCCCTTGTGTTGGACAGTGTGAGGGAGAAATAATAAGGGTGGGGGACCGGCTGCTATTACATTTCCAGGGCTGGGAAAGGGGATTGAAAAATGTCTGAGAGACGGTAGAAATAACCATACAGAGCGCAAAAGTTTAATCCAAGGTAGTATGGATTTGTTAAGGGAAGGTTGTGTTTGATGAAGTCCTGATTTTCTTCTAAGGGACAAGATCGGTTGATGGAGGACATGTACGTGATGTAGATCAATTCGATCATAGGAAGAGTGCAGCACGTGCTGGTTGAAATAGTTCAGTTCCTCAAGATTCAGAATCAAAACAGAAATTGCTGGAGAATTTTAGAAATCTGGCATCTTTAGTGGGAAGAAAGCTAAGTTAACATTGCAGGTTCTATGAGTCTCCATCTGATGAAGTTCTGCAGTTCAATAATTTATCCTCAGGCTTCTGTATTGGTCATCAGTTGTTCTTGGTATGCATCGCTGATTTAGATTTGGATGTACAATATTGAATTTATAGGTGACTTAACATTAGTCTTTGATGGTGGGGAAGTTATTTATAGATTGCATGGACATCTAAATCAGCTGGTCAGCTGGGGTAAAGCTATCAAATGGAATCCAAGCTGGAGAACCGTGAGATTCTGTAAGAGATCACTGGTTACAGATCTGTCATCCTTTTTAAAGACTGGTCAACATGAAAATACAGAGACATCTGAACTTTTCCCTTTTTCCCTTAAGCAAGATATTATCCTGTTTGTAGAATGCTGAAAGTAAGTGTAATTTTGTTCCAGTCCTTTTCCGAATTGCATGTCAGACAATCTATTTTACTGAACTCACCCTTGCCAAGTCTGTGTTTTCCGAAATGTTACTATATTGGAACAGTTGCTGTTTAGTAGTTAAATAATCTTTTATTCATTAAGTTTTCCAATAGAGTTAGGTTATTCCAATATTTCTTTGTTTTGTTTGTATTTCAGTGACAGTGTAGAAATAACACATGGTTTGATCAATCGAATTGCAATGCCTTACAATTGTCCTTAGATGATAAAAAAAAGTTTGGGGTCTAGACCATCTTCTTAATATATTTTGATGAGGTTTGGTTTGGTCCATATCATCCTGAAATTTGGTCAATAAATGTTCCCACACTCCTGAACAATTGCATTTACAGATTAGAAGAGGATACACATACACTATTTGTTATTGTATTGCACAGGAGTCATTTGGGAACCATCAACTGTCAATTCAGCCAAGGATAAAGGCCAGAAAATCAGGCAGAATTGGGAACAGCACATTTCCCCAGAGACAGACATCACCAACAGAGTGGGAGCTGGAGAGTCAGGAACAGAACAACAAGGACACTCCGGTCTGTTCACTGACCCTTCACCCCTCAGTGAATCCAGTGCCAGGAATGACTGCTATTAGTCAGACTGACAGAATGTTATCAGATTCACACACTGCCTCATCCTAAATATCGCCCAACTCCAACACTGTTACAACTCATCAGCGCCTCTGCCATTTAAATATTTTAATCAGGGAAACATTAAGGACCATGCTTTTAGCTGAATTCCCTCTCGAAATGGTTGCAATTACCCAGATTCCTCTCCGGTTTATGATGTTCCTTGACATCTGCCTCAATGAATGAGGTAGACTGTCACCTGACCCAATACCGCCTTCGGTAGGTCAATGTCTGCGATATTTAAAAGAAAGAACTGCAGATCTGAAAGACAACACAGAAATTACTGGCAAAACTCAGCCATTCTGGCAGTGTCTGCGGGCAGAAAGCAGAATGAACCTTTTGAGTCCAGTGATTGTTCTTCAGAACTTAAGAGTCCTGATGCTGATGCTGCCAGATCTGCTGAACTTTGCCAGCAATTTCTGTTTGTATTTCAGCCCAGTTCAGTCGGTCATGATCAGGGTCTTGTTAAGTGTGTTTGGGAATGGCAAGCACCTTATTGCTAGAGTGACAGCAGTATAGTGGTGAGCATAGCTGCTTTGCAAGCAGTTGACTTGGGTTCAGTTCCAAGCTACCATGCTGTTATTGTTGTTTTAAAGCAAATTTCAATGGGAAAATCCCAAAATGAAATGAAGCTGGGCCCTCTCTCAGAGGTTTTCCAAACATTTCCAAATTATTAGAGAGCAAACCAGTTGCTATTGTATTTCCAGAGATGAGAAAACTCAGAGAGATCCTATTAATGATTGTTTCAAGACTGATCGATTAATCTAGGAGAGTCAGCATGAATTTCAAATCGAAGGTCATGCCTGATCAACTTGACAGATTTTCTTTGAAGGAACAAGATTGATCAATGGAGGGAGTGTTTGTGATTAGATCAAATAGGAATAGTGCTGCATATGCTTGTCTGGAAAAACTCAGTTGGGAGGAAAATTGAAGATCTAATCTGGTTCAAACATCGTTTTGGCAAAGTATTGACTAGGCATTACTGACACAAACATGAAACACCTTGTGCCTTCCTTCCATGTTGTAATATGTCTCCAATTCCCGAGGCCCTCTCTGACAGTGTGTTCAAATGGAAAGGGACAGGTTAGATTGAGTATGAGACCAAAATGAAAGATAGTGATGGACTCCTCCTTGTGTATTTAGAAAATTGGTTTCAAAACATTTCCTCTGGATTCATAAACAAGAGAAATTGGTGGAGAAATTCAGCAGTTCTGGCACGATTTGTGGGAAGAAAGCAGAGTTAACATTTTGAGTTCAGTGATAGAATTCTACAGTTCCTTGATTTATCCTCAGGCTTCAGTATTGGGCAATTGCTTTCCTGGTATTTATCAATGATCCAGAACTGAATGTACGATTCAGTTTGCAGTGGTGGTCCATGTCAAAACAAATGACATGGGGTAGGAGAGGGAATATTGGGAGTTAAGAGCTAAATTGAAGAAAACAGGCATCAAGAGTAATCATTCATGAGCAATTTCCTGAGTCACATGGAAATTAGATGACAGGCAATTAGATCAGGAGAATTAGCATGCGGCTAAAGAGCTAGTCTGGGAGAATTGGGAGCATTTTCAAAGGATATTGGAATCAGTACTTGGACAGGAAGAGGTTATATGGAGGGAACGGACTCCAACTGAACAAGATCCCCTGTCCTCCTTTAAAGAGTAAACGAAGTGTTAAAAAATTAAAACCAGTAAACAGAGGGTGTACAGTAGATTAAATCAGCCAAAATATAAATGAAACAGGAAAAGACAACATAGGAATAAACAAAGGATAGAGATGGAGCAAGATTAATAGAATTCAGGAATATGAGAGCAAAGATACTTTTTTAAAAAAGAACCACTATTAAAATCTGTTGAAATGGAGGAATGAAGGCAAAAATTCTCAGAGGAATTACTGAGATGTGGCCACTGAAAAAAATTATGACTGAGAATTTGACATTGCAAGATAGAATTACGTGGCAAAGCAAACAAAAGAAACAAAGAGATGTTGGTGTAAAAACTGCAATTATTAATTTAAAACATAGTATCAGCACAAATCAGCCAGAAATAAATTGTGTCATATAAGCGGAGACAAAGGTTAACAAAGGATTAATGACACATTAATAAGAGATAATCTGTGGACCACTTGTTAGGGCAGGGAAGGTAAAAGGAAAAATGTACAAATAAATGAAGGAAATTAGTAAAAGAAATCATGGGCAATTCTGATGAATTGGTAAGAAACGATAAGTAAGGGGAAAATAGACTCAGTTCCTGCTATGTAGTCAGACTTCTTTTATATCCAATATATAAGCATAAAATAATCAGAACAACGTTGACCTTGATACTGTATACTTTGAGATAGTAATTCAGAAGTAAAGGAATAATGCTGCATTCTGCTGTCTAGTCTTATTAACTATGATTTATTGTAAATAAATTATCAATGACTTGCATTTGTTGATCAGGAAATAATTCACAAGAATCTATCAAAGATTCTTTAGTCCAAGTGGAATCAGTAACCAATATTCATTATTATTATAGTCTCTGAATGCAATCCTTTCGGGTCCAATTGAATTGTTAGTCTCACTGCATTATGAAACAAAGGCACAATCTATGGCTGTTCAACAATTTGTCCAAAAGTTAGAGACCGAGAGTTACCTCAGCTCTCGGCATTTGTGAAGTACGGGTCCTAACTGCTGCAGTCCTTCACACTGAATGCAGCAGTTCTCGAGATTAGGTTATTTTTATTAAATCACAGAATTCGAAGATAAAACACTGAACTCGTCAATGGGGGTCAGTCACAATGCACTAAATGGAAGTGTATCCACATATTTCAATGAGTTCTGAGTAAGTGATTTATTTTGAGACTCAAAAGGTAGTGCAGTGTATTCAGGATGTTCCATTTACCAATAATAGTCCTGGTGTTTCCAATCTGTCCTTCAACCATCTCCTTCACCCTTCACCTGACAGATTGTCTGATGAAGAAATGGACACAGAAACTCTTCCCTGAGCTGACTGCGGGGAGGAGAAGCCAACAACAAAAACGGATGAGTATTTCAAATCGTCCATCGTCCTTACAATAGGCTTCACTGATCAAGTTCTGGATGTTCCTGTGATTGGAAGTCAGGAATTGGGCAAGGGCCAGTATAAACATTTGGGTGGTGAGGTGTGGGAATGTGTAATACACAATCTATGCAGAAGTATCTCTCTCCAAAAGTTCCATCGTGAATCCAGACAGGAATTGGAAAGGTTGCAGACTCTACTGGATCAAATCTCCATTCCTAAACAAAACCTTCTTCTCAGAGACTCCTGTGAAGGCCATCTCACCAAGATTCAGTAACACGTCATGGGGGTCTTTAGTTTCTTGGCTATGGTTTTCCAAAATGTTATAAGTATAGTAGGAATATAGCTGAGTGATGGTCTTGGGAGCTTGCCATTGTTTCCTGTCGTTTCCTGTGAAAAAGGGACCCAGTGACAGACTGAGGATCCAGCAGTACGAAGGGTTGTAGCACATGGTGTACAGGATCTTGTTCTCCTCCACGTGTTTGAAAACAGCTGCTGCCACCATCTGATCCTTAAAAAACCTGTTAAAATATTCCTTCTGCTCATCACCACAAATCCCAGGATTTCAGCCCGGATGTTGGTCTCAGCCTTTTCCAACAAATGGAATGCAGTGGGACAGCAGGTCACTAGCACTGAACATCCTGGGAGCAGTTTGTGCTCTCGCAATGTTCAGAGACTGAGAGAGAGAGACAGCCTTAGTGTGATCTGTTATGTTGCTGATATCCTCGGATGTGTTTCAGTAAACATCAGCTGGAGGCTTGTACACTAATAGAGTCATACAGCACGGAAACAGACCCTTCGGTCCAACTCAACCACACATCCCAATCTGACCTAGTCCCATTTGCCAGCATGTGGCTCATATCCCTCTAAACCCTTCCTATTCATGTACCCATCGAGATGCCTCTTAAATGTTGTAATTATACCAGCCTCCACCATTTCCTCTGGCAGCTCATTCCATACACACGCCATCCTCTGTGTGGAAAAATTATCGCTGAGGTCCTTTTTAAATCTTTCCTCTCTCACCTTAAATGTATGTCTTCTCATTTTGTACTTCCCCCACCCTAGGAAAAGGATCTTGAGTATCCACCCAATCCATGGCCCTCATGATTTTATAAACCTCTATAAGGTTACCCCTCAGTCTGTGATGCTCAAGGGAAAATAGCCCCAGCCTTTTCAGCATCTCCCTGTAACTCAAACCGTCCAGTCCTGACAACATCCTTGCAAATCTTTTATGCACCTTCTCAAGTTTAACAATATCCTTCCCATAGAAGGGCTAAAAGAATTGGATGCACTATTCCAAACATGGTCTAACAAATGTCTTGTACAGCTGCAACATGATACCCCAACTAAAATACTCAATGCTATGACCAATGAAAGCAAGTGCGTCTAATGCCTTCTTCAACATCCTGTCTACCTGCAACTCCACTTTCAAGGAACTATGTACCTGCACCCCTCGGTCTCTTTGTTTGGCAACACTCCCCAGGGCCATACCATTAACTATATAAGTCTTGCCCTGATTTGCCTTACTAAAATGCTGCTCCTCATATTTATCTAAATTAAACTCCATCTGCCACTCATGGGCCCATTGGCCCATCTGATCAAGGTCCCAATGTACTTTGAGATAATCTTCTTCACTGAACACTACACCACCTATTTTGGTGTCAACTGAAAACTTACTAACCATACCTACTATATTTACATCCAAATCATTTATATAAATGACAAAAAGCAGTGGATCCACACTGATCCTTGTAGCACACTGTTGGTCACAGGCCTCCAGTCTGAAAAGCAACCCTTTACTCCTCCTCTGTCTCCTACCTTCAAGCCAATTTTGTATCCAATTGGTTAGCTCCCCCGGATCCCATGTAATCTGACCTTACTAACCAGTCTAACATGTGTAATCTTCTCAGATGCTTTGGTGAAGTCTGTATAGACAATGACTACTGCTCTGCCATCATCAACCTTCTTTGTAACCTCTTTACAAAGCTCAGAAAAGTTAACGAGACTCAATTTCCCACGCATAAAAGCAAGCTTTCAATCTCTTTTTGAACCTGTGCCAATTTTAGAGGATTAGGTCTGTGAGGATGTTGCTTAATTGGAATAGCATTTCCCATATCTACATCATGCATAACCATGTTAGCACTTCCCAGCCTATTCCCACATATCTCTCCATGTGATTGTAATAACTCTTTCAGGTCATTTATATTTTCTTTTGAAAATGAATTCAATAATTTATCCCAATTTTTGGGAATTTGCTCAGCATCCAATTTAATTTGAGGAATATCATTCAGATTTATCTGGATTTGGTTCTTCACTCTGAGCTTCAATTGATAACGCCTTCTCCTTTTCTCTTTCTTTCCCGAACAAAATACAGGTTGAATATATTCACATGAAGTTTTCTGTGAGTTTCCTTTCTACCTGGGGTTCTCATCAACTAATTCACCTCATTCAATTTCCTTTTGATTTGATAAGGCCCAACTAAATCTTGCTTTTAAAGGTTCACCTACCGCTGGGAATATCACTAACACTTTATCTCTTCTAGTGAAACTGCAAAATTTTGATTTCTTGTCTGCATACCGTTTCATCACATGCTGTGCTACTTTCAAATGCTGTGTAGCACTCACCCGCTCTGTTTAATCTTTCCCTAAATTTTGACACATAGTGCAAATATGTGGTCTCTGAAAGCTGACTTACCAATTTCTCCCGACTAAATTTCAGTGGTCCTGTCACCTCATGTCCTAAAACTAATTTAAATAGAATGAATTTAGTTGATGCAATAGGTGCATCCCTAATTGCAAAAAGTACAAGTGGAATTCCTTTATTCCAAACCTCTGGCTATTCTTGAGTGCAACATCTCAACATAATCTTTAAAGTTTGATGCCACGGTTCATATGCTTCTTGCAATTCTCGATGGTATGCAGTTTATTTAAATTGTTTTATTCCTAAGCTTTCCATAACTTACTTGAATAATTTTGACATAAAAATTGACCCTTGATCTGATTGTATTTCTGTGAATAGTCTGTATTTAGTAAAAAGATTGAGTAACTATTCTATAGTCCTTCGAGCTGTGATATTGCGTAGTGGAATGGCCTCTGGAAACCTGGAAGACATATCCATCATGGTCAGCAAATATAGGATCCCACAATTTTTTTTAGGGAGGGTCCTATGCAATCAATTAAGACTTTTGTAAAAGAGTTCCCTCAAATGCTGGGATAGGTATTAATGGACTGATTTTATCACTGCCTGAGGTTTTCCTATTACCTGACGTGCGACAAGTCTGGCAAAACTCAACCACACCTCAATTTCAGGCAAATAAAAATGTTTTTGTATCTGGGTCTGACTTTTTTTTGCTCCCACATGACATTCTACTGTTACCTCCAACGCCTCCTTTCCCCAACCCACCTATCATTCAATTTGAGGAACTTCTGCCCATTGTTTATCTGTGTGAATGTGTAACAGTCTCTATTTCCTCATCAAGACTTCATTTTTAAAATAGTAACATTCTGCAATGCACTCAGATTCTTCTGTGTATGCTTTTTGATACAACTACTTTTTTTTTTCATCTTTTTGTTGTAATGCAACTAACCTCTCTGAACTAAATATATCCGCTCTGTCCTGCACCTGTTCTTGCTTTTTCTCAACCATTTGATCAAATAAAGTTTCTGATCATTCACGTTCAACTTTCTCATCTTTATTGTTTGATTCTCCTCCTGTTTCACCCTGTGACTTTGTGACCTTGTGACCACACGGTCAGGATAAATCCCTGGATATACTTCCTGCAACATCTCAGTTACCTGATTTTCCACCACAGCAGGTATCACTCCCACCTGTGATCCAGCTATATCATTCGTGAGGATAAACCATATCTCTGGAGCAGAGAATTTCTCTGTTACTCCCACCACCACTTCACCACTTTTCACCAGACTCTCCAGCCTCACCTTATACAATGGAACATTCTTCTTCTGGCCATGAATTCCACAAATTACCATCTTTTCTGGCAATATTCCTTCCAAAGTACGTCACTCCTCATCCCTCACCATTAAAGAATGACTTGATCCTGTATCTCTTGAAATTTTAATTTCTTTACCAACTCCTCTTGGTGCACGATTAAACCTTGCCCGCACAGGTAAATTCTTAAAGGAGATTTGGTACTTTCTTATTAACCAACCCCTGATTAAATTGTACATTCTTTTGTGGCTCTTCAGCTTCCATTGGGATCTCCTTTAGCACTTCAATCAACCCCACTGGCTTGTCTTGTTTTACCGCATCTGTCTTCCCAGTGCTTTTCTTAAACCAACAACTCTGCAACTTCATAAACAAGAACAGAAATCACTGAAAAGTCTCAGCAGGTCTGGCAGCATCAGAGAAATCAGAGTTAATGTTTCAAGTCCAGTGATCCTTCTTCAGAACTGATGGTAGCTAGGAGAAATTTTTTTTTATGCAGAAGATAGGGTGGGGGGAGGGCGTTAGGAATAAACGATATGCGGGCACAGAGCCCAAAAATAGAGAACAGTTGGACAGACAAAGGAGTGGATGATGGTCTGCCTAGGAGATTGAATGGCTGCAAATGGGGAGTATTAGTGGCTAACAATGGGGTTATTGTTTAAAACAGACAATGTGATAACAAGAGCTGGTGGGGGTGGGGTTGGGGTAAGGACATGGGAGCAGGTGCAACATATTGAGTTCAAAAGGCTGTAGCATTCCCAAGCAGAAAGTGAGGTGTTGTCCTTCCAGCGTGCGCTGAGTTTGCTGGAGCATTGCAGCAAGCCTGAGACGGAGATGTTGGCCAGGGAACAGGGTGGCGTATTGAAGTGGCAGGCAACTGGAAGCTCGGGTCTTTTTGGCAGACAGAACGTAGGTGTTCTGCAAATTGGTCTCCTAGTCTACTCTTCGTTTCCCCAATATTAAGGCAACCACATTGTGAGCAGCGAATGCAGTAGATTAGATTGTGGGAAGTGCAGGTAAAGCTCTACTTGAAGGTGTTTTTGGACCCTTGGATACTGGGGAGGAAGGAAGTAAATGGGCAGGTGTTTTATTTTCTGAAGTTGCAAGGGAAGGTACCATGGGAGTCTCAGTAGCACGGGGGTTGTGTTGGAAGTGAAGGAGAAATGTACCAGGGTATCCCGGAGGGAACGTCCTTGCAGAAGTTTGACAAGGCAGTGGAGGGGAATATGTGACTGGTGGTGGCATCCTTCTGGAGGTGGCAGAATTGATGGCTATTGATCCTCTGCATGCATGCTGGTGGGTGAGGACAAGGGGGACCCTATCACTGTTATAGGAGGGAAGAGAGGGGGTGAGGGCTGAAGTGCAGGACATGAGCCAAACTCAACTGAGGGCTCTGTCAGCTCTGGTGCTGGGGAATCCTTGTTCAACAACTCGGAGGTTCCCTTGTCAAAGTTGGCATCATCAGAACAGATGTGACAGAGACAGAGCAACTGGGAGAATGGAATAGATTCTTTACAGGGAGTAGGGTATGAGGGTGTATAGTCAAGATAATTGTGGGAGTGGGTTCATTTTTAGTGCATGCAAGTGTGGTGCGACTTCATGTGTCCTACTTTATTGCAATGAAACACCTGAGTTTTTTTATTTACTTCTCTTCCCCCCACCTGGGTTTCCTTTTTACCCTGTGGGAAACTATCGTTACTATCTTTGATGAGATCTCCTTTTCCTTCACTACTGGAGGATTTCTCTTTTCCCCAGTTTCTATCCCTCACAGATTGAAATTGATATTGGAAGCCAAAGTTTGATTTATTAACTCATCTGCCACTTTGGCGGTTAATGTTGTAGGTTTAACTCACTGTTCTTCAGACAGACCCACAACAAATTGTCAGGGATAGAATTCCAGGATTTTGACCCTGCAACAGTGAAGGAATGGCCAATATATTTGCAAGTCAGAATGGTCAGCGGATTGGAGGGCAATTTGCAAAGGAGTGGTGTTCCCGTGTATCTGCTGCCCTTGTCCTTTTAGATGGAAGTGGCCGCGGGGGTTTGGAAGGTGCTGCCTATTGCCAGCTTATTCATTTCTGAGAGGTGGTCAAGGTGCAAGTAGCACTGACTTAAAACAGTGGCCTTATGAAGTTGGCTTGTTGGGAGCTGACAGAAGTGACTATGGCTGTATCATTTCTGACCATGGCCTCCCTGATAACAATACAGTACACACCGGTCACAATCTGAAATCAGGCACAGGCCCTGGGATGTGACTAACACAGCTAACAGTTTTATTCACAATTTGAAAACAGTGGCTTACACCCCATGGGGATATGCACAATCAAAGTGAGCCCAGACTACAGAGACTGCAGTTAGCTTCAGATAGACCTTGCTGTGCCCCACATTTACTCTTTCACATCAGGGGAGTTATACTTTTGCAGCAAAGGAGAGTCACAAAGCGCTTCTCGGTCAATTTGATTTCACCATCGAAACATCCTTCAAGTTTATACACCCCTCCCGTTATGTCACAACCTGTGGTTATATCTGGAAAACAAAGACGAGGAGCTCATTGATGCCTGCATTCAGGGGCTGCAACTTTCACCTAATCCCATAAGAATGATACATGAGCTGTAAAGACAAGTTTTCTCTCAGTCACTGATGAGAAAATGGTGCATAGTGAACACAGGGAGGGCAACCTGTGGATTACAGCTTTGATGTGATCAAGGATAGGTCATTGGTGGATATCCATTGACATGGGATGGTTTTAAAGGATACAATCCACTGCTTATTTTATTTTTTTGCAAAAATATACTTCATTTGTAGAAATAAATCTTTATGTACATACACAGTTAAGGTAGCCATTCTGGTCTATACTGTCATTACATACCGTGAATAAAATAAAAATTGGTGTTCATCTTTCTGTATATTTACAATTAACCTCTTGGCATTTAGCTGAGGCTTCACCAGGGTCGGGTTACTGAATGGACCCCTGCTTTGCTTTGGCAGAAGGACCTTACACGGTGGTCTTTCCCCATTGTGCCTTGGTGGCAGCTGTCCCAAGCTTTATTGCATCCCTCAGCATGTAGTCCTGGACCTTGGAATGTGCCAGTCTATGACGCCCAGTCGGGGTCAACTCTTTCAACTGGAAGATCTAAATGGAAAAAAAATACAAAATGTTTCAGAATGGAAGTGGATTGCTCACTCATGGGAAATGTCCGCAATGGTTCACCAAATGCATGGTGACTGATGGTGGATTTGTGAGACTATCACTGGGCTCACATCTCGGACAACCAAGTTCAGGTTCTGAGGGCCCACCTTCCAATCTCACCATGGCAGATGATGAAATTTGAATCATATTCAAATATTCTAGTGTCAGATACATAAATGCTGTTGATTATCAGGGAGCAGGGTGAAACAAGGGAATATCTACTTCATTAATGTCCTTTAGGGAAGGAAACCCATCATCCTTACCTGGTCTGATTTACATGTGGTTCTACATTGAAAGTAAATGACCCTGGGCAGTAAGGGGTGGGCAATAAATGTTGGCTTTGCATCCTATGAATGATTATTGTACATATCCACTGATGGATTTTAGGCTCTTGTCAGCTAAAGCCAGTGGAATGGTACTTGGTCTTCAGGAGGCTGAATGACTTCAATCTTCTCTTCTGAATGTTTGTGAAGGCTGTTTAAGGAGAGATGGGCTCACCTTGAAAGGAAAGACATTGTTTCACTTCTTCATCAGCAGTGCCTGTCTGCACCTTCACCGAGAACCCAAGGACTAAGAACAGGACAGTTCTCACCCTCTGCTGATTTTCTGCTGCCCTATGAGCCGCCTGGAGGATGGAAGCTCCTTATACAATAACACAGACTGTCCTGCACTTCATAATTGCGAAACCACAACACAGACAGAATCTGTGATGCGCATATGAAGGAGTCATTTCACTTCTGAGTCAAACAGTAACACATACAGACTCACACAGACACAATCACACACTCCCATTAACACACACTGAAACACTCTGACATACAGACACTCACACAGACAGACACACTCACACACAGACTCGCTCTCTCACATGCAGAGACACACACGTATTCACACACACGCACTGGCTACCTCTTCAAAAAATTCCAGAATTTGTCAAGCATGATTTCCCTTTGGTGAATCCATGCTGACTTGGACTGATCCTGTCACTGCTTTCCAAATGCTCATTTATTACATCCTTAATAATTGACTCCAGCATTTTCCCCTCCACTGATGCCAGGCTAACCGGCCTATAATTCCCTGTTTTCTCTCTCCCTTTTTTAAGGAGTGGGGAGACATTAGCTACCCTCCAGTCCTTTGGAACTTTTCCAGAGTCTACGGAATGCTGGAAAATGATCACCAATACATCCACTATTTCTCGGGCCACTTCTTTTAGTTCTGTGGGATGCAGAACATCAGGCCCTGGGGACTGATCGGTTTTAATCCCTCAATTTCCCCAATACTACTTCCTGATTAATAAGGATTACCTTCTTCATGCTTCTTCATGACACTCTGTCCCCTAGCATTTCCTGAAGGTTATTTATGTCCATCTTAGTGAAGAAAATCCAAAGTCTTTCTCCAACTGCTCTGCCGTCTCTTTGTTGTCAATTATGAATTCACCTGATTCTAAGGGACCTACATTTGTCTTCACCAGTCTTTTCCTCTTCACATAACTGTAGAAGCTTTTGTAGTCAGATTTTATGTTGTCCGCAAGCTTACTTTCATTTTCTATTTTCCCTTCTGAATTAAACCCTTTGTCCTCCTGGGCTGAATTTTAAATGTCTCCCGGTCCTCAGGTTTGCTGCTTTTTTCTGGCCAATTTATATGCCTACTCTTTGGCATTAAAACTATCCCTGATTTCCCT
>NC_063379.1:6260835-6270137 GCF_021869965.1 Rhincodon typus | reverse complement strand
GTAATATTGTATCAGTATTTTCTAGATGTCCTGCTGCAATATCCTTAATACTGTGATGAATTCCAGCAATTTCCCAATGACAGATCGTAGATTAATTTGTCTGTCTCCTTTCTTGAATAACTTGCGATTTTCAAATTTGTTCAGACCTTTCCAGGATCTGGGGAATTTTAGAAGATTAAAACTAATGAAGATACTTCCCAGGAAGTTGGTCCAGGAACTTGTCAGCCTTAGTCCCACATTTATTCCCAATACTTATTTCCTCCGGTTATGATGAGTGTTTCAAATCCTCATTAAGCCTCAGATTGGGATTTTTTATTTTTCATGGAATCAGGTAATGAGGGGAGTTTGGAGGAATGAGAAAGGATGGAAGAGTGGGCTTCAGGCACAAGAACAGCCACAGTAGTATTTTAATTCATTCATGGTATGTGAGAGCTGCTGCCCAGGCCAGCATTTATTGCCCATCCCTAATTCCCCAAAGGGACAATCACATTTCTGTCGGCTTGGAGGTCAGACAAGGTCAGGTTTGTCAAACAATCGTATCATCATTAGATTCCATATATTTTAAAAACTTGAACTCAAGTTCCACAATGGTATTTGAGCCCAGAACATGATACAGTTCTCTGCATTAGTAAATCTAGCAATAAGGCCATTAGGCTATTGCCTCCCCATAAATTGAATAGCAGAGCATGTGGTCTAATCTTGCTCCTCGTTCTTAGGTTTTTCATATTCCAACTGGAGAGTAATGTCCTAGCACAAGAACTGGTGCTTACAGTCCATTGCCTGGCAGGCAGAAAGTGAAGAGCCAAATGTCGCCCTGAGACAAAATTTTAAATCACCTCTGGCCACAGGGGACTGGAGGACAACTAACATGGTTCCACTTTACAAGTAAATTAGATAAGTTACAAAGGGGAAACTGGAACCTGCTATTGAAGGTACTTATGGCTGGTACAAGCAACTTTTTACACTTCCTCCACTGTCCTCTTTAGCTTTATTTTTGCTCGGTTCTGTGCATATTCCATAGTGATGAATACATGTAAGTCTTTATTCAGGTGTTTCCAGTTGGATTTGCCTCTATTTTGTTCCTCCCAATTGTTGGCCTTTTGTTGGACGGTTTGAGTTGAATATTATAAGAGTGGAGACTAGCTGCTATTACATTTCATGTGGTGAGAAATGATCAGAAAAACTCTAAGAGACAATACAAATCATCAAATAGAATGTGAAAGTTTAACCCTGGAGAATCAGCATAGATTTGTTAAGGGAAGGTCGTGTCTGCTGAATATGACTGGTTTTCTTTGAAGGAAGAAGAATGGTTGGTGGAGGGAGTGTTTGTAATGTGGATCAATTGATTACAGGAAGAGTGCAGCATGTGCTAGGCTGAAGTAATTCAGTTCCTCAAAGTTCAGAAATTGCTGGAGAATCTTAGCAGTCTGGCACCTTCAATGGAAACAAAGAACAAACAAAGAACAAAAAGAATTACAGCACAGGAACAGGGCCTTCAACTCTCCAAGCCTGCACCCACATGCTACCCGTCACAACTAAAATCCCCTATCCCTCTATTCCTGTCCTATTCATGTATTTGTCAAGATGCCCTTTAAAAGTCACTATAGTATCTGCTTCCACTACCTCCCCCAGCAGCGAGTTCCAGGCACCCACCACCCTCTGTGTGAAAAACTTGCCTCATACATCAACTTTAAACCTTGCCCCTCGCACCTTAAACCCATGGCTCCTGGTAACTGATTCTTCCACCCTGAGATAAAGCTTCTGACTGTCCTCACTGTCCATGCCCTTCATAATCTTGTAGGCCTCTATCAGGTCGCACCTCAACCTCTGTCGCTCCAGTGAGAACAACATAAGTTTCTCCAACCTCTCCTCATAGCTAATGCCCTACATACCAGGCAACATCCTGGCAAATCTTTTCTGTATCCTCTCCAAAGCCATCACAGCCTTCTGCTAGTGTGGCGACCAGAACTGAACACAATATTGCAAATGCAGCCTAACTAAGGTTCTATAAAGCTGCAACATTACCTGCCAAGTTTTAACCTGAATGCCCCGGCCAATGAAGGCAAGTGTGCCGTATGCCTTGTTGACTACCTTCCCCACCTGCGTTGCTACTTTCAGTGACCTGTGTACCTGTACAACCAGATCCCTCTGCTTATCAGTACTCTTAAGGGTTCTGCCATTTACTGTATATTTTCCATCTGGATTAGACCTTCCAAAATGCATTACCTCACATTTTTCTGTCTCTGCAATCTCTCTGCCCAAGTCACCAACCAATCTATGTCTAGCTGTATCCTCTGATGGTCCTCATCGCTATCTGCAATTCCACTAACCTTTGTATCATCAGCAAACTTACTAATCAGACTAGTTACATTCTCCTCCAAATCATTTATATATATTACAAATAGCAAAGGTCCTAACACTGATCCCTGAGGAACACCACTAGTCACAGCCCCCCAGTCAGAAATGCATCCTTCCACTGCTACCCTCTGTCTTCTGAGACCGAGCCAGTTGTTTTATCCATCTTGAAGCTCACCTCTGACCCCATGCGATTTTACCTTCTGATCAGCCTACCATGATGGACTTTGTCCAAGGCCTTACTGAAGTCCATGTAGACAACATCCACTGTCCTACCATCATCAATATTCTTCATCACTTCCTCAAAAAACTCAACCAAGTTAGTGAGACACGACCATCCTGTCACAAAACCATGTTGCCTCTTGCTAATAGGTCCACTGATTTCCAAGTGGGAGTAAATCCTATCTCGAAGAATCCTCTCCAATAATTTCCCTACCACTGATGTAAGGCTGACCGGCCTGTAATTAGCTAGATTATCCCTGACACCCTTCTTAAACAAAGGAACAACATTGGCTATCCTCCAATCCTCTGGGACCTCCCGTGTAGCCAGGAAGAAAGCTGAGTTCACCTTTCAGGTCCCATGAGTCTTCGTTTCATAGAATCATAAAATCCCTACAGTGTGGAAACAGGCCATTCAGCCCATCAAGTCCACCCCAACTCTCCGAATACCATCCCACCCAGATCCACCCCTCAACCCTATCCCTGTAACCCTGCAAACCCCGTGGCCAATCCACCCTAACCTGCACATTCCTGGATACTGTGGGGCAATTTAGCACGACCAATCCACCCTAACCTGCACATCCCTGGACACTGTTGTCAATTTAGCATGGCCAATCCACATATAGATGGACTGGTTGCTCATCTGCTCATTCAATGTCGTGTCTACCTGCTTCAGTTGCTCTGGTAAATAGAGTCATAGAGCCATGGAGTTGAGGGGGTACAGCAGAGAAACAAACCCTTTGATCCAACTTGTCCATGTCACCAGATATCCTACATTAATATAAATTTGATAAAGTTCTGCACTTCTTTGATTTATCTTCACGCTTCAGTATTGGCCACGTGCTTTTCCTGGTATACATCTGGAATTGGTTGTGGGATATTGAATTTACAGATGACATAAACATTAGTCGTTGGCAGTGAGGAAGTTATCTACAGATTGCGAGAGATCAAAATCAGCTGGTCAACTGGGCAAAAAAAAAGCTGTTAAATGGAATTCAAGCTGGAGAATGGTGAGATTCAGTAAGAGATCAGTGGTTACAGATCTATCATCCTTTCTACAGACTGGTCAACTACAGAGAGACCTGAACTGTCTCTTTAAAATAAATATTGTCCTGTTTCTCAAAGAAAATGTAATTTTGAGCAACTCTGTTGCAGTCCTTGTCCAGAATTGCATGTGAGACAATCTATGTTACTGAATTGGCCTTTGCCAAGGGTGTGTTTATGGGATGTTACTCTTTTGGAACAGTTGCTGCTTGTGAGTTAAATAACATAGTGTTCTGTTAATTTTTCCAATAGAGTTAAGTTATTCCAATTCTTCTTTCTTTGGTTTGTGTTTTAATTTTGATTTTATTGTCACGTGTACTGAACTAAACGAGTACAGGAGTACAGTGAAAGGTGTATAATGTTGCCACACAAGTTGCCATCTTAGATACCAGGACCTAGGTACACAATCTTAAAAAGAAGGTAGAAAGAAAGAACAAAGTTAGAAGTTAAATATTGCATAATTATAGTGCAGCGCACAACACGTGAAGTTTGGGTAAAAGTTACACATTGCAGACCTTCTTAGACTTAAGTAGAAAATGAAGAAATAAAGCTGAAAGTTCAACAACTATAGTCTTTCTTAAATGCTTAGCCAAGGTTGGGTCGCAGTTTGAGGAATCAACTCGAGATCAGAAGTCCACACTGAGACTCCCAGGCCTGGCCAAGAGACCCCCCACACCGGGCCAAGAGAGAACACCCACACCGGGCCGAGAGACCCCCCATACCAGGCCAAGAGAGACCCCCACACTGGGCTGAGAGAACCCCACAGTGGGCCGAGAGAGACCCCCACACCGGGCCAAGAAAGACCTTCCACACGGGGCCGAGAGACCCCCACACTGGGCCGAGAGATCCCCACAGTGGGCCAAGAGAACCCCCACACCTGGCCGAGTGACCCCCACAGCGGGCCGAGAGACACCCACACGGGGCCGAGACACCACGACAGCAGGTCGAGAGACCTCCCACACCGGGCCGAGTGACCAGCTTGCCAGGCCAAGAGACTGCTCATGCTGCACCATTGAGAAACCAGCGTGCCAGGTCTGCTCTCAGTACAAGGCTGGTGTTCATGGCCAGGAGAAGAAGGAAGATAGAAGAGGAAACAAAACAGAAAAGAGAAGTTAAAAAGAGAATAAAAGAAAAGGAAATGGACAAGCTACATCTAATGTGTCCTGCTCCGCTGCCATCTTGGATTTAACCCTACTTTAAAATCACTAAGTTAAATAAAGTGTTAGAATAAAGTGTGCTTCACTTCAGCCTGACAGTTTGATCAATCAATTTGCATCCAGAATGCAATGCCTTACAGTAGCCTTTAGAAAATAAGAAATAGTTCAGGTCTAGACCATCTTCTTAATATATTTGCTTAATATATCTATGCTTTGAGCTGAGCTGTCCTAACGTCTGTACTCCATCTCTAAATGGCTCCAATTACCCAAATACCTCTCTGGTTTGAGCTGATCCATCACATTTTGAGGGAGTTTGGTTTGGTTCATAACATTTTCAATTTCAGCCAATAAATGTCTCCACACTCCTAATCAATGACATTTACAGATTAGAGAAGGACACAAACAGAAAATAATTGCCATATTAGTGGATAGGAGTTATTTAGGAATGATATTCCTCAGACCATCAGTTGTCAGTTCAGTCAAGGATAAAGACTAGGAATTGAGCAGAATTGGGGATCAGCATCTTTCCCGGGAGACTGAGACGTCACTAACAGAACGGGAGCTGGCGAGTCAAGAACAGAACAGCAGGGACACTCTGCTCTGTTCACTGACCCTTCACCCCTCAGTGAATCCTGTGCCAGGAATGACTGCTATGAGGCAGACTGACAGAATGTTATCAGATGAACACACTGTACTTCCACATCCTAAATATCGCCTAGCTCCCAACCTGTCTCTGCTCCTCTGCCATCTTCAGTATTTGAATCAGGGCAGCACTAAGCGCTATGCTTTGAGCTGAGCTGTCCTAATGTCTGTACTCCATCTCTAAATGGCTCCAATTACCCAGATACCTCTCTGGTTTGAGCTGATCCATCACATTTGCCTCAATGAATGAGGCAGACTGTTACCTGACCCAATATCCCCTTCGATGGGTCAACGTCTGCTGTATTTAAACCAAAGAACTGTGGATACTGGAGATCCAAAAGACAGCACAGAAATTGCTGGTGAAACTCAGTGAGTTTGGCAGCATCTGCGGGGAGAAAGCAGAGTGAACCTTTCGAGTCCAATGATTGTTCTTCAAGTTCTGAGGCTGAAGCTGCCAGAATTGCTGAGCTTCACCAGCAATTTCTGTTTTTATTTCAGTCCCATTCAATTGCTCATGATCACAGCTTTGTTAAGTGTGTTTGGGAATCACATGCAACTCACTGGCAGAGCGATGGTGGGCTAGTGGTGACCATAGCTGCCTTCCAGCTGTTGACCCGAGTTTGATTCCCGGCTGCTGTAATGTTGCAATTTCAAACTGATTTTTAATGGAAAAATCCCAAGATGAAATGAATGAGATTCATCGTTGATTTTCTGAAAGTATATGATGTTTCATTCTGTGATAAAACAGATCCATCAGATTGTTCCTTGTTTTTCATGACAATGGTTTCTGTGAACTGCAGTGTGAAACCAGGCAGCATTACTCGGCATCTCGGATGGTTTCCCTTCTGCTATTTCTGATTTCTTATTTAAATGTTGATTCCAGAACAGGGATGGGATTCTTTTTGCTCAAAAGGTGAGATACTGCTCCTGTTGGGAACCTGAAATAGTCACAGAAGCTGCTGAAAACACAGCATTTTCACACAGACCAACATAAGGTGTGAATGAGATTGAAATGAACCAGGAAAGTCAGGAAGTTTACTTTTTAAATGAGTTTCTAAGGTTGAACATCAATCCGTTTCACAGATGAATATTCAATGATTACACGGATCTGTTGTATGAGTCTGTTAATTATACAAATGACCATGAGATTGTAAACAGATTCACCTCTTCCCTGACAATAGGCTGAGGGACATCACACAAGGGTTCCACTTTCTCATTGACATTTCATCTGTAAAATCTGGGAATGAGCTGATGGGCACAGAGTGTGTTACAGATGGTTTAACTCAGGTTACTGCACATAAATTCTATGTGTGTGTGTCTTTCTGTGTGTCCTTATGTGCAGCTGAAATGGTGTTAAACCCCTCTCTGCCTATCTCGCTGTCTGTCCTTCTTGTGTTTAAAGTGATACAATGCTAGGTAATGTTGATGTGTGTCTCTGTGGTGTGTGCGTCCACCTCTGCCTGCAAGAGGGACACAGTTTGTCCTGGAAGGAAGTTTGCATGAATGAATTAAAACGTGGTGAATCGATGTCTCTTACTCTCTCTCTGTCTGTGTCTTGTGTTTAAAGTGATACAATGCCACCCTCAGCTGGCCTCCCCGCGCCACTGCACAAGCAGCTGATTTCTTTTCTGGGACAATTTTCTCCTGTCCCGCTGTTCATTCTATTATTTCTGACAGCCTCACAATAACCTTAGGTCACTGATTCATTTCTGGCTCAAAGGAGTTCCCACCTTCCTAGAGTGGCACAGTGGTTAGCACTGCTGCCTCACAGCGCCAGGGCTACAAGTTTGATTCTACCGCTGGGCGACTGTTCCTGGACATCACTCCTGTGTGTAGTGTTATTGGGGTCCTGTATTGTGCAGCCAGGAACTGTTCTGTCTGGTCCACCATCACTTTCTCCTTAACTGATTTGTGAACATTTGTTGTCAGAAGCTGAAAACAAAATATTGCACTGAGAAAACTCAGTAAGGACGGTTGTCAGAGGATACAGCTTGATATAGATTGGCTGGAGTCTTGGGCAGAGAAATGGCGAAATGATTTTAATCCAGAACCTTGCGCCTTTGCATCACTCAGGTCATAGAAGTCATAGGGTCTTCGGCCCAACAAGTCCACACCACCCTCAGCGCATCCCAGACCCATCCCCCTATAATCCACCTAATCTACACATCCCTGAACACCACGGGCATGGCCAATCCACCTAGCCTGCACATCTTTGGACTGTGGGAGGAAACCCGGCACACACGGGGAAAAGGTAAGAACAGCAGATGTTGGAGTCAGAGATAACAAGGTGTAGAGCTGGATGAACACAGCAGGCCAGGCAGCATCAGAGGAGCAGGAAAGCTGATGTTTCGGGTCGGGATCCTTCTTCAGAAATGGGGCTGTGTTCCTCCATTTTTGTTAGACTGGTCTTGGTGACCAATGGTCTGGATGCAGGAACCAGGTACAATTGATCCAATTTGGTCTTGTTGTTACGATGTTTTTGATGTGTAAGTGACTTCCAGATTGGGCGAAGACCACACAGTACCTTTCTGCCATGTCTTTAAAGCCATGGTTAGCCTTAACTCTAATGTTTAGGCTGTAAACATTAAGAGGACTGGAGCGGAAAAACTCAATTTAAACAAGCGTTCCCTGGCCAAATAAAAATATCATCAGCATGGATTCATTAAAACATTTATCTTCTACTGAAAAGCTGAAAGAAAACCACATTTAGGACTATTATTTTTTCAAAGGTTTGTTTAAGCCCTAGATTATGTCATTGTTTAGAATCATACAGCACAGAAGAAGCCCTTTGGCCCATCTAGTCTGTGCCAACCTATCGCCATAAATCCCACTTTGGAATGCTTGGTCCACAGCCTTAACATTGCTCATGTGAGTACTTTTTAAAGGTTGTGAGGTTTCTCACTTTAACTACCCACCCAGGCAGCATGTTCCAGACCCTCACCATTCTCTGGGTGAAAAGCGTTTTCCTCAATACCCGTTAAACCTCCTGCCCTTCACCAGACATGTCTAAACCAGATGGGTTTTTTTCCCCCAGTAATCGACAGTGGTTTCATAGCTATCATTAGACTCTTAATTCCAGATTTTTAATGATTAAGATTCCACCATCTGCAGGATTTCAACCCAGACTCCAGGACATTACCTGGGTCTCTGGACTAATCGTCTATTGATAATATGACTAACTATTGCCTCCCTGTGGGATGACAGGACATTTAGTAAATTTAAGGAGGAAATAGACAGATTTTTAATTAGTAATGTGTTGAGGAGTTATGGAAAGCAGGCAGGAAAGTCGAGTTGTGGCCAAGAAGAGAACAGGTAGAATTGTATTGAGAGGTGGAGCAGATTCAAGGGGCTGAATGGCCTAATTCTCCTCCTAGATCTTATCCACCATGGTGAGATTTGAACATTAGGCCAGGATTTGGGTACCTCGACCTGGAGACATTGGCACCTTCAGTGCCTTTTAGTCAAGGCCCTGGAGTTCCCTCCCTAACCCACATAGTGGGGGCCTTCCCTCCATCAAATAGTCTGCTGTGGTTTAGGAAGGCAGCTTCTCGAGAGGCAATAAGCACTAGTCCAAACGGTGAAGCCTACATACTCTGAATGTATTTTCAGAAAAATGAAACATTCCCAACGACATTTGTCAGCCCCGTCCTGAGCCTCCGAGTGTGCACATCTGGTTCTGCTGCACTCTCGCTGATCAAACGCAAGTGCGCACGCAGTATACCAGCACACTGATCCAACGGAAGTGCACATGTGGCCAACAGGTATTCTGTGATCTGACAGCCGTCCACCTGCTCTCCCCAGGGTCAGAGACACAGACACAGTGGGGTCAGTCTGCTCTCCCCGGGGTCAGTGACAGAGACACAGTGGGGTCAGTCTGCTCTCCCC
>NC_063379.1:6233302-6260825 GCF_021869965.1 Rhincodon typus | reverse complement strand
GAGACACAGTGGGGTCAGTCTGCTCTCCCCTGGGTCAGTGACAGAGATACAGTGGGGTCAGTCTGTAATCTCTGTGGTCAATGACAGAGATAGCTCTTTCTCTCTTGCTCTGTTTGAGTGTTAGAATAAAGAGATGCCACTGGAACGTGGGATCAGATTGGGACTGAACACTGTCTCTATCTGAGCCTGTGAGATTGATGACCTTTCTGTGTTTCTGTATCTCTGTGAGTGATAACGTACCAACCATGTGTGAGGAGGAACTGTCTGCATTGCTCCTTGTGTCTCAGGTGGAAGGTGGGAAGGACAGCAGAAGGTAAAGTCTGTGTTGTGGTGGAGGGCAAGACAGACTTAAATGACAGTGACAATAATGACCAAAATGGTGCAAGGACCGAAGTGAGGGAGAAATGGGAGATGAGAAAACACACAAAGTGTGAGTGTAAATGACAGGACCCTGAACAGCCAACATCCAAAAGCAGATGAAACTAAAAATGGTGTCAGAGATTAAAAATAAAAGTGAGGTACTCAGTCATGTCCCTGTCACTGTTTACAGGATGCACATTTACTGTCAGATTCTGAATGAACTCTGTCTGGTTTCCCATCATTAACTCGAGTATGGTCAGTTACTCTCAGTTTTAAAGTAAAGCTAATCCAGTCTGGTTTTCTTAGCTTCATCTGTAGGGATAGGGTTTGTCTCCTTTTACAGGACCTGCGTTGTTTGGCTGCCTTTCCTTTTAATTTTCTTGTTTAATTGTTTAACCATCAACTGTACTTTAGTGCGAATAGAACCCACATTGGACTCCTGGGTCACAGAAAGGAGAAACACAGCAATTCAGAGACGGAGAACCAGAGGAAATCCATCATTTTATTGTTCTCTGTATCAGTCAGTTTAATCCTGCTTTGGTTGACACATTCGGTGAGTTTGGTCATTACCAGACTGTCACACCCTAATGATTACTGAGGTAACCTCACAAAGACTGAACATATTGCTACTGAAGCAGGAGATATCCTCAAACTGTTGAGTTGTTTTCTGAACCCATGTATTTATGCAGCAAAAATGGCTGGGGAGGGGGCATTGGGACGGTCTAGACTCAGTGCCACAGGGTGCTGTACAGTTAATGCAGTGGAATTCACCTCTTTCCCCCCAACTCTCCCAGGTTTTACCCCCACTGTTGCCCAAACCGGGGTCGGTGGGTGGTGGTGTGGAAGGGGCATAAAGTATCTTTCTCATTGAGTGTGTGGCCAGAATGGCTGCCACTGGGATCTTGCTGTGCATTACAGCAGCCAGTCAAAAGGCCAGTCAGTCTCTGCACCATGTCTTCCAGCCTGTGAATCTGTGAGGGGAGGGCCTGAGGGGGCAATTAGACAGTGGCCATACCCCTGAGTTCCTGAGGGGGACAGTGGTCGACAGAAAGGGGGCAGGAGAGCCTGAGAGAGGGGAGAGTGTTTGAAAGGGGCATGAGGGGAGAAGAAGGAGGGTCTATCATAGGAGAGATAGGTGGAGGGGAAGAGCCCGATGCAGAATGTGAGACAGGGTGGAGGATCCTTGCCCACTCACGGGGCCAGGGACCTGGGTTCAATTCCCCCTCGAGTAACAGTCTATGTGGAGTTTGCACATTCTCCCCATGTCTGTGTGGGATTCTCCAGGTGCTCTGGTTTCCTCCCACAGCCCAAAGCTGTGCAGGTTAGGTGGATTGGCCATTCTATATTGCCCATAATGTCCAGGGATGTGCGGTCTTGGGGGTGTGGGGTGTGCAGGGTGGGGTTAAGGTTAGATTGATGGTGTATTGGATGATAAAGAAGGCTTTCTGGGAATACAGCAAGACTGTATGGTGGCTCACTGGTTAGCACTGCTGCCTCACAGTGCCAGGGACCTGGGCTCGATTTCACCCTTGGGTGACTGTCTGTGCAGAGTTTGCACACTCTCCCCATGTCTGTGTGGGTTTCCTCTGGGTGCTCTGGTTACCTCCCACAGTCCAAAGATGCGCAGGTTATGGTGGATTGGCCATGCCAAATTGCCTGTAGTGTTCAGGGGTGGGTATAGGGGGATGGGTCTGGGTGGGATGCATTGAGGGTCAGCGTGGACTTGTTGGGCTTTAGGTCTGTTCCCATACTGTAGGGATTCTATGATCTTGATTAACTGGGCCACTGGGCTGAGGAATGGCAGATGGAGTTTATTTAGATAAATGTGAGCTGTTGCATTTTGGTGGGTCAAACTATGGCAGGACTTACACAGTCAGTAGTGGGGCCCTGGGGACCGTTATAGAACAACAAGATCTAGGGGTACATAGCTCCATGAAAGTTGAGTCACAGGTAGACGGGGTGGTGAAGAAGGCTTTTGGCATGCTTGCCTTCATTGGTCAGAACACTGAGTATAGGAGTAGGGATGTCTTGTCCTGTACAAGGCCACATTTGGAGTACTGCATGCACTTCTGGTTGTCCCACAAGAGAAAGGATATTATTAAACTAGAAAGAGTGCAGAAAAGATTTACTGGGATGGTACGTGGACTGGAAGGTTTGAGTTATAAGGAGAGACTAGATAGGTTTGAACTTTTTCCTTGGAGCATTGGAGACAGAGGGGCAACCTTATAGGGGTCTATAAAATCATTAAAGTCATAGATAAGGTAGATAGCCAAATGACTTTCCGCATATTAGGGGAAACTAAAACTAGAGGGCATCAGTTTAAGATGAGAGGGAAGAGATGCAAAAGGATCCAGAGGAGCAATTATTTCACACCGAGGGTGGTGAGTATCAGAAACACGCTGCCAGAGGCAATGGTGGATGTGAGTAAAATTTCATCATTTATGAAACATTTGGACAGGTACATGGATGAGATATGGGGAGATATGGTCCAATAGCAGGCAAATGGGACTAGTTTAATTGTGAAAACTGGTGGCAAGGGCAAATTGGGCCGAAGGGCTGTTTCCATGCTGTAATCCTCTGACTCTGTGAGACCCTGGGGCTTAAGACAATTGGATTGTGTGCCTCCAGATCAAACCATTGATCCCCAGTGTCACCAAATTCCCTATGGCATCAAATCTATGGTTCAACTGACCATGAGAAGGGGCACATGTCATTAGAGCACAAAGGAGCTCCACACATTAGCCCCAGTATCTGGTTAGGCCCCAGTTTGTTGAGGCCCAAACCTGCTTTAATCAGAAACTTGGCTCTGTCCTGCAAAGCCCAGTACAACATTCTCAGCACAGTCACCCTATCAGAGTCATGTAGAGAGAGGTCTACACTATATCTATCCTGGTGCTGTATCTGTCCTGGGAGCACTCGATACTGCCACTGGGTATAAATTAGGAGAGTCTGAATAGGTTGGGGCTAATTTCCCTGGAGCGTTGGATGCCAAGGGGTGACCTCCAGAGACTTTTAAAATCATGAAGAGCATGCATAGGGTGAATAGCCAAGGTTCTTTTTCCAGGGTAGGGGAGTTCAAAACAAGAGGGCATTGGTTTAAGGTGAGAGGGGAAAGATTTAAAAGGGACCTGGGGGCAGTTTTTTCACACAGAGGGTGGTGTGTGTATGGAATGAGCTGCCAGAAGAAGTGGTGGAGGCTGGTAAGATTACAACATTTAAAAGACATCTGGATGGGTATGTGAATAGGAAGGGTTTAGAGGGATATGGGCCAAATGCTGACAAATGCGACTGGATTTATTTAGGATATCTGTCAGCATGGACGTGCTGGACCTAAGGGTCTGCTTCCCTGCTGTATTATTATGCTCAGCGACTCACCGTCAGGGCAATGTAGAGAAAACTCTACACTGTATCTAACCCATGCTGTACCCATACTGGGAGTGCTCAATGCTGACAATGGGTATAAAGTTGTGGGGGGGCATATGTAGAGGGAGCGCTATACTGTATCTAACCCCATGCTATAACTGTCCTGGTGCAAGGTGCTGCTTGAAGAAATTGAATACACATGGCAGAAGAGAGTGTTTGACACTTTATTTGTCACAGGACAATTCACACATTACCCCTTTCACAGAAACACAGAGTCACAGCTTTATACTCGTCACCATTGCACAGTGTGTTCACGAGGTCAAAGTTGCCAATCCTTTCTCCCATTGAAGTGAAGCCTGTCTCTCATATTTAACCAGGATGTCCTTCACCCTGCTGGTGTTCAGATTCAGTTCCAGCAGGAAGACACTGGGCAGTGATCAGGAGCAGGAACCTTGGCTGATTCCTCTCTCTCTAACCCAGTGGATCACTGGGCAAGTGATCAGGAGCAGGAACCCTGGCTGATTCCTCTCTCTCTAACCCAATGGATCACTGGGCAGTGATCAGGAGCAGGAACCCTGGCTGATTCCTCTCTCTCTAACCCAGTAGATCACTGGGCAGTGATCAGGAACAGGAACCCTGGCTGATTCCTCTCTCTAACTCAGGGGATCACTGGGCAGTGATCAGGAGCAGGAATGCTGGTGATTTCTCCTCTGTCTCTAACCCAAGTGATCAGGAGCAGGAACCGTAGCTGATTACCTCTTTCTAACCCAGGGAGGTCACTGGACACCAATAAGGATCAGTACAAAGATGTGCAGGTTAGGTGGATCGACCATGCTAAATTTACAGCAGTAGGTGGATTAGCCATGTATCCTCCTCAAGAATTTTTAGCTTTTTTTGTAACTGATGGTAGAATCTCACTGTCTGACCTACCCTCTGTCTAATTTCCCTCAGTTGTTTCCTTAAGTGTGGATTAGGGACTGCTTCTGTTTCTTCACACTCTATGAGATTCTCATGGGACACATCAGATACCGTGAGCTCTTCTAGTTCTTGCTGTTTGATGTGTATCATTTGAGCTCGGCTAATAGTAACCCGGGGGTGGTGAAGGAGAAATTGGGGTGTGTGATGAGTCAGTGTATACTCCTGTTCAGTATCCTCTCGTTCTGTGTCAATTAGACGATTAATTGTTGTAGCATGTTCCTCCATCACAGACACCCCATCTAACTGTATCTTCACAGCTTTCTGACTTAGCCCTGCCTGGTCCTTCTGAACTTCCTCAACTCGCACTATTAATTCTTCCATGATTTTCTAAGCCTCTGCACGTTCTCATTCACACCTTTTATGTCCAACTGACTACAGAAAACCCAGTATTGACCCCTGTAACAATGCCATTCAATATCTCCCTCTTGTGCCTAGTGAAATTACGGCATCCCCTATACTTGGTGGTTCCCATGGCATGAGCAGCTTGGTGCACCATTACACTGATTAACATGTTAGACATTTGTTTCAACTAAACTGAGCAATCCTCTGGCATGTGGATGCCTGAGATATTGATCAGGATGGGTACAATTTCATGCTTTACGTTATCATACAATATCTCACTTTTGTTTAACAATGCCATTCCATTAACTGGTTCCCTCTGTAAGGACTGGGCATTTCAATTCCTTCGAGGCTGTAGGAGAGGGAAAAGTATGTGGTGTGGGCAAAGCAGAAGGAAGACACATGCAACAATAAAACCGCGCCGCCCCTCAACTTCCTCATAACCCACACACAACTATTTTTCTCCTTTTCATATTGTGTAACCTGTCGGCCATGGAGAGGGGCACCAAGCCGAAGGCGCATCCATCCATCCGTCTTTTCCACTTCCTTTTTTTGACACATATCTAGCAGCTCTACCTGCAGGCTGTAGACATACTATGTCTCTACCTGGAGATACTATGAACCAAGCATTAAAATACTTTCTATCATTCTTCAGGTCCTTCCCCACCCACCCACCCACCCAGGTATGCATGTTCCAACCGATGCATTATATAAGGCCCTTGGTTCATAATATCTCGCACATCCCTTTATAGTACCTCCTCTATCTGTGAAGAAACAGAATAGCAATGAGTTGGATTGGAGAATGTATCCTGTCACAGAAAGATGGAAAGATAGACTCACTGCCTCTGAAATAAAGCAAGCCATATTGAAAAATCTGACCAAGTTAGACAGCATTGAGAGAGAGAAGGGAATGGTGTGGTGGGATTGGGCAGGGGAGAGGTTAGCCTTTGGGTTATGGGCAACTTTTAGCAGAACTGAGGGAAGTTAGAAAAATATACTTTTTCAGCAATTGGAACGGAGTAATGCTGAAGAAAGAAGGGGATTGTCTGTTAAAGGGCGGAGGTTGCAGAGATTAAATGACAGAAGTTTTCATGGAACCAAATCGAAACGGATTGGTAATTGGTTCAAGTAATGAACACAAGAACCCAGCAAATTGGAGCAGAAGACCTGCCCATTCAGTCTGTTACACCAGTCAACGTGATTGTGGCTTAGTTTAGACTTCAAATCCTGCCCCCTCCCCATTTCCCGTGTGTGGAAGAAAAATTTTACATTGCAAGGGTAGATGGGAATTCAGAGAAAGACAGAAATTACATCGCAAGGGTAGTTGGGAATTTAGGCCAAGACAGAAAAGGTAGCCATGGGAGAAACTAATGGCATAGAGAAAGAATTTTAATTAGTCTAGCATGTGGGAATTTAATAAGCTTAGCAGAAGTCGGTGGGTAGTTACTCAGACTGTGTTATCACTATGTGCATGTTATCTTAGCTAGAGTTAGAGGCGGATCTCTTGATATATTGTTACTATACCAAGGTTTTAGGCTGAAGTAGAGATGTCCCTTATATTCCCAAGGAGCCCAGTTACTGATAAGCTAGAGTTTCAATCAAACTGTATGTCACTCCCTATGCCAGCTGCAGGCCGAAGGTCATTTGGAGAAGTAATTATTAAGGTATCTGTAAGACAGCATTCCTGTTATCTCCAGCAGTGTCTGTTTTCTTTAAAACTTACAACGAATGAATCAACAAACACAAGATGTCACGGGAACACCCCGCCTTGAAGTTAATTGTATAAATGAGATTGTTATACTCTGTATTGGCAGAGTCGGGTGTCAGTGGAGATCGACACTCACTTTCCTTGGTACCAAGTAAGAAAATAAACTGCTTCGAACGGGAGCTGGAGTCAAGTCTCATTATCAGTTAAGTAGAAATAAAAATTTCTACGAGAATTTGGCGTAGTCGGCAGGATCCCACAGAAGGGGATTCCCATGGAATCACCTGAGTGGAGACACTAGAGTCTGAAACCTAGACTGTCCAACAAGGAGAGGGACAGATCTGTGCCGGTCCTAGCTGAAAGGGGGACCAAGCTAAGCAAATCCTAGCTCAAAGGGGGATTGTTCCAGGCTGCCCCGCAGTCTGAGAAAGACTGCCCGGCCGGTAACCTAGTCCGAGAAAACTGCCAAGACGCCCGAAGGCTGAAGAACAGGGTGAGGGCTCGGAAGAATTGGGGGCTAAGGGAAATCAGACTCAGACATCTCAACTAAGGTGAATGATAACTCGACTGCAGGGCCCGCAACAAAGCAGGGAAACCGGTGAGCGCTCAGTGTAAATAAGGGGGGTTATAGAGTAGTAATGTTTTGTATAACCTTTACTTTCACAGGAAAGAGGTAGAGGAGAGAAAGCCGAGAAGAGAAGATGGGGAACAGAAGCAGTTGATCAGGTAATGCTGGTCCTGCTGACAAGCGGAGGAACGCTGGAGGTAAAAATGACGGACTGTTGAAGGTAGGACAGAAAACTTTAAAAAAGATAAAGAAAGTTAAGAAACAGTGACAACTATTGGGGGACCCCTTAGTCCCACCAGGATCCCCAGCCGATACTGTAGTTAAAGAAAGCGGATATGATCGGTATGCGGTTATCTTTAGTAGTGATTTGTATGGGTGGTCGGATGGACAATGGCCTTATGGAGGAAGCTTCAATTTAAAACTAATTCAAACTTGGGAGAATGTCACGCGAGAAGGGGACGGCGACCCACATTGGGATGTGGACTATATGTTGGGGTGTTTTAAAAGTTAGAAAGAAGTAGCAAGAAGACACCAGCCACCAAAACGCCCCAAGAAAAAAGACCAAATAGAGTCAGTGGCTAAAAAGGCGGTAGAAACCAATCCCCCGGGAGTGGGATTATATCCCCGCCTTCCTGCCCTGGCTAGCGCCCCTCCCCCTGGTGGGCTGCAGCCCTACCCCCACCCTACCGGGGCCCCTTGGCACAGGAGGCTGTCGGTGAAAGCGAGGAATCCCAGAGCACAGGGGAATCCGAGTCGACAGTTAGTAGCACTAGCGACTTCCGAAGACGGCCTAGCCGAAAAGCCACGGATAAGACAAGAGGGGAGGAGGAGGTTTTACAAGCTCCCCGTATTATGATTGGAGGTGTTCCTATACTAAAACCCTGGACTCCAGCAGAAGCCCGAGCCATGGTGTCTGAAGCCCCAGACCCTTTGAAGAGACCCAATGCTTTTCATAACTGGCTGGTACAAATATGTATGATCTACTCCCCTCTCCCCGGGGATGTGCAGGTGCTACTGAAATGTGCATATGGAAATTCGTGGTCATCTCTAAAAGAGGGATTCACTATTCCCCCCAGTGAAAACGGAGATTGGAGACCAAATGATGACCAACTTGCAATCGGGAATGAGTCTCTGTCTCACTGGCTAGAGAATAGAGGGAAGGAAGCTATAATGGGAGAAGCGCGAAAACATAGTGATATAGGGGAAGTAGCCCGCTGCCTGCAGCAAAAAGAGGACTCTATCCCAGATTTTACAGCTAGGTATAGAAGTAAATGGGAAGAACATGCAGGTATTCCTTTGGAGACTGGACCACTGGCAGTTCAAACCTTACTAAACTGTATGCCACCCCACCAGGCAAAGGCTTACAAATTGGCAAAGCTAAATTGGCAGAATCAACAATGGGGAAAAGTGGTCACTTCATTAATGAATATGGACAGACAGGGCCTTTTCGTTTCCCAGGAGGAAAGCAAGCCCGACACGATGGGACAAGGAGGATATCCCCAGGCCAATGGGAGAGGAGGGGGCAGAAGGAGACAAAAGTGGTCTCGAGATAAATCCCAAGACCAGTGTAACAATTGTGGAAGGAAGGGTCACTGGGTCCGGGAATGTAGATCAGGACGAGGCCAGGACCTGAGGGGAGGGGAGATGCTCCCTTTCTCTTTTAGTCACCCAAATCCATCGTCATAGAGGTGCCGCGAGGGGAGGGTGGTACAGGCGACCATCATCAGACTGTCCAAAACGATGAGGGAGGAGCCTATGACTACTATTAAATTAGAAAATAAACTATCTGATCGATACCGGTGCCACCATATCCTCTGTATCCCCCTCTGCGGACGTCCTAGAAAGTGGCCGCCTAGTTGAAACCGTGGGGATAGCTGGCGGAACCCCTCTTCTTGCCAGCTCAATTGAAAATAAAGGAAAGAGATGTTACAGATATTTTTATTATTTCTAAGACAGCCCCGCTCCCCCTACAGGGCCGACAAACTCTTTGTAAACTGGGAGCCACATTACATTGTACGACCGAAGGTGTATATATGGAGCTTCCCCAAATTAGGGTTCCCCAAATGTTGAGATTGATGAATGAGCCAAAATTAGGAGATACAGGGCCTATATTATACTGTTGGCAGCTGGATGGCAACCCCTATACCTCAGGACTCCAGCAAAAGCAGAATGCTCTGCAGAATTTCGCGAGTCCCTAAGCCCAGAATTTGTGTTTTTTAATCAGCACCAGTCGGGAAAAGAACAGAGTCCACTGCACAGCCTACTATACTGTGCAGGCAGACCCACTTTACAATAAATTGATACACCCTTATCTGAACAGAAAAGAAAAGTTGAAAACGACACGGTACATTTACTTTGGTCCCAAAGGCTTTGGTGTTCTTGTGGAACTAGTAGATGATTAGGAAGAAAGGTTTAAAATGGGAGATTCCTCAATGCCCCACTTGACAGTAGCCATGAAGCCACCGGCGAAACCTAGAGATATCGGGACGATGATAAAACGCATGGTAGCCGAAACTAAGATCATCTGCACTACAGCCCTGCCCGTGTTGGGACAAGGAACGCGCATTGAGTTCTTTAACGACAGGGAGGGGAGGATTGCTGTACGCCCTCAGGTCAGGGGAGCCATTTTTGAAAGGCAGCAACCACCAAAAGAGGATGCTCTTCTCCTCCCTACAGCCCGAGCACAGTTGCCAGTAAATCTATGGGCACGGCACAAAAAATCATGTGGGAAAGGTCCAAACCACACCAGAGCACAGGGTTACCCTTCTGCAACAAGGGGTAATAATGAAGACACAGAGTCCATGTAACACCCCTATACTGCCCATTCCGAAATCAGGTCGGAAAAATGAGTTCCGTTTGTGCAGGACTTAAGGGCCATCAAGAAGATAGTGATCCCCATTGCGCCGTTGGTGCCCGATACCAATATTATACTGACGGCTATTCCTGCGGAGGCCAGCGCCTTTACGGTAGTCGACCTGTGTTCAGCATTCTTCTCTATTCCCTTACACAAAGACAGCCAGTATCTGTTTGCATTTACTTATAAAAACCAGCAGTATACATGGACACATCTGCCGCAAGGGTATACTGAAAGTCCAGCAGCTTATGCCGCAGCTGTTAAACATAACCTGGACGAGTGCCACTTGTCTGAATATTCCGCTATCATCCAATACGCGGACGATATCCTGCTCACCTCCACCACAGGCCCTCAGTGCCTGGCTGACTCCTTAACCCTTCTGGCACATCTAGCCAACCGGGGACATAGGGTGTCCCTGGAGGAAATGCAATTTTGCCAGGAGACCGTACAGTATTTAAGGTTTCACATCAGAAAAGGGTGGAGGAGACTGGGGGAGGATCGTATAAGTGCCATTCAGCAAGTCCCAACCCCTAAGACAAAAAATGGTATCCTTTCTTTCCTGGGCATGGTAGGATACTGTCGGCAATGGATCCCTGAGTATAGGGAGCCAGACGAGGTGTTGCGAGCCGCCACACTGCAACACAAACTGGCTGCAGTTGAATGGACAGTTGACAGGGATAAGGCATTTAAGGAGTTAAAGCACGCACTGATCAGTGCACCGACGTTAGGCCTCCCGACCTATAGCAAGCCATTCCAACTATAGGTGAACAAATCGCAAGGTTTCGCCATGGGTATCCTGTGTTAGGAGCACGGGGGAGGGAGGCATCCAGTGGCTTATTATTCCGCGACGCTCCCCGCGGTCATGATGGGCATGCCAACCTGTCTTCGGGCGGTCGCTGCTACTGCCGTAATGGTGGAAAAATCTATCCCCATTGTGTTGGATCATCCATGTACGGTAAGAGTTTCCCGCAGTTCTGCTGTTACTGAACTCTGCTTCCACTCAGCATTTTACAACTGCCCGACGAACTGGCTATGAAGTGATTCTTCTCTCTCGCTCCAACTATAAATATGAGAGGTCCCCAGCCACCAACCCTGTCACCTTTATTCCTTTGGCAACTCCAGAAGGCACCAAAATGATTGCCTACTTACTGTCGAAGCTAACACTATGCCGCGGCCAGGTTTGCTAAGCATGCCCATTACAAACCCTGATTTAATTCTGTTTACAGACGGTTCCTCGTACTGCCCAAGAGACAACAAACTGTTAGCTGGGTATGCCATAGTCACCCCACACGAAGTAATGGAGACGTACGCCCTGCCCGAAGGAACCTCGGCACAAGCTGCGAAACTGTTTGCGGTCACCTGAGCCTGCATTCTGGCTAAGGACAACACAGTAAACATTTATACTGACTCCCGCTATGCCTTCAGGGTAGTGCATGACTTTGGGCAACTGTGGAAGAACAGGGGATTTATCACCTCATCGGGGACACCAATTAAGCATGCCCCCCGGTACTGAATCTTTTACAAGCCATAGCGCTGCCACAGGTTGTAGCGATTATTAAATGTGAGGCACATAACTCTGCAGGGGATAACATTTCTAAGGGGAATAGGTTTGCTGACAAAACAGCGAAGGCAGTGACTGTTCGACAGTCTCCATTGCTGCAGGCCCCATGGGTTGAATCGGGAGGTAGGGAGCTCGCTGTGTGTATTGAAGCGCCACAATTGGAAGAGGCTCAGAGGCTCACCTCACGCCAGGAGCAGAGCACCTGGCACAAGGCAGGGTGCTATCAATCTGGTTCCATATGGCGCCACCCAGACGGTCGCGTGGTGTGCCCCCGTAGTCTATTTTTGCCCCTGGCTCGCCAGGCTCACATGGGCAAAGGAGGGATGCAGCATGTTATCACCCAACAATGGTATGCCCCCGGGATAACAGTAACCATTGAGAAAGTAGCACGGACTTGCTTGGTATGCCAGCAGAATAATAGAGGAAAAACAGCCGCTATGTTTGACCACTTACCCCAACCAGAATTGCCTTTTGAAAATTTGCAAATTGACTTTCAGCACATGCCTGCTGAGAAAGGGTTTAAGTATATGTTAGTAATAGTTGACACGTTCTCCAGATGGGTGGAGGCCTGTCCAACGAGGAGGGATGATGCTAGAACTGTGATAAATATATTAATGAAAGAAATCATGCCTAGATTCGGTATTCCAGTGGGAATAAATAGTGACAGAGGGACCCATTTCACCAACAAACTGGTGCAGGGATTAAAGGAAGCCCTAGGATTTCAATGGAAATTGCACATCCCCTACCAGCCCCAGTCCTCAGGTATAGTGGAAAGAATAAACGGAGAAATAAAAACGGCCCTAACAAAGGTCTGCCAGCAAAATGACCTCAAGTGGCCAGAGGCCCTACCCTTAGTACTGTACACTATGTGAAATCAAAAGAATAGAAAAACGGGCCTCACCCCTCATGAGATTTTAATGGGACAACCTATGACAACAGGAACTAGGCCTCCCATGACCCCAGAAAGGGTAGCTTTAATATGGAATGATGAGAAAACATTAAAGTATGCACAGACATTGTGTCGGGAGACAGGGAAGTTACATGAAAGAGTCCGACAAGCCCAAGCATCGCTAAAGGAAAGTAATGTGCATGCGTTTAAGCCGGGAGATAGGATATATGTGAAATCGATGAATAAAGATTCTTTGTCCCCCAGGTAGAAAGGCCCTTACCTGGTGCTGCTAACGACCCGCACGGCTGGTAAAGTGAAGGAGAAACCCGACTGGATCCACGCCACTAGCTGCAAGTTGCACTACGACAAAAAAGGAGAATAACGTCCTCCCGAAAAGAAAGGAAACATCACCGAGAACGAAAAGACACAACATGCGAAGAAGTAAAATCCTGGCTGTGACAATTGGACTGATATATGTTTTCGGACTGCTTAGAGGAAAGGCGGTAAATGCCATTCTGCGTTTGTCTCACGAGTATGCTGATAGAAGTAGTGTCTCTGCTTGCTGGGTATGCACCCTTGTCCCTTGCTATGGAGGGGGAGGGGGCATCCCCTTAAGGTCAACCCCTTTTAGCCATAGTGACATGTACGCCTGGAGACGTTTTAAAAATCATACAAGGAGGCAGGCATTAGAACCGGGGATTGCTGGATAGGAGACCCGCCCAAAGGCAGTAAGGTATGAGAATCTTTGTTACCTCCTTGTGTGAACAGATCACAAGAACTCACCTTCGATGGCTGGTACAAACCTAGATACGTCAGAAAGTCTAGCCCCCCCCCCGCAGCCTGACCATAACGATTGCTGAAATAGGCAGCGAGTGCATAGACCACCCTAACGCTACCTTTATGGGAAACAGCCACTGCGACTCTAACAACACCCTGAACCACACACTGCTGTGGGCCTTGAATGGAACATATTGGGTATGCAGGGTAAAGGCCTACCCTTGACTCCCGATGCAGTGGACAGGCTGTTGTTACCTAGCATATGTTGTACCCCAGGTCCAACACTTTGAGTCTCTAACTCAACATCCCTGGGTACACGGCATAGCCAATTTCATTACTAATGTACGAAGGAAAGCTATAACCAAAGCAGAAAGGTTTGGGATGATAGCTTTTCCCATCTACAGAACTGGAAAAGCAGCCAGAGAGTTAATTAATATGGCCTCTGCATTAGAGAAATTAGCAAATGAAACAGCAGAAGGTTTCAGGGAGACACAGCAAGCTCCATCTGCACTTACAGTAGAATTAGTGGCGGTTAGGACTGTAGCACTGCAGAATAGGATGGCATTGGATTTTCTGTTGGCTGAAAAGGGGGGTACCTGTGCCATTGTAGGACAAGAGTGCTGCACTAATATTCCCGCCGAATCAGACAACATTACCAACCTGGCTGATCACATTAGAAAGTCGGCTGAGAAAATTAAGAAGATAGGAGATCAGTTTCACAATTATAATTCCCCTGGAGTTTGGTGGATGTTTGGTAATTGGTGGGGAACACTGACACATTATGGTGTAATATTTATCATGGTGGTTATTTGCATAGTAGCTGCTAGATTTATTTGCACCCTGTTACACCCGATAGGAGGACGCTGACCTACGGTGCCAATGTACCCTAGAACAGTGATCGAAATTTTTGATGACAGTAGTCATGATGAGGAGGAATGTTTGTAGATGCGTCCGTACCCGGAGGGATATGAGCAGCCCCTTTGCCAAGAAAGAGATGTCAAATTTTAAGTGTTGATCTGAAAAGATCAACAAGGAGGGAACTGTGGAAGAAAAAATTTACATTGCAAGGGTAGATGGGAATTTAGAGAAAGACAGAAATGTAGCCATGGGAGAAATTGATGGCATAAAGAAAGAATTTTAATTAGTCTAGCATGTGGGAATTTAATAAGCTTAGCAGAAGTTGGTGGGTAGTTACTCAGACTGTGTTATCACTATGTGCATGTTATCTTAGCTAGAGTTAGAGGAGAATCTCTTGATATATTGTTACTATACTAAGGTTTTAGGCTGAATTAGAGATGAATTAGGAGCCTAGTTACTGATAAGCTAGAGTTTCAATCAAACTGTATGTCACTCCCTATGCCAGCTGCAGGCCGAAGGTCATTTGGAGAAGTAATTATTAAGGTATCTGTAAGACAGCATTCCTGTTATCTCCAGCAGTGTCTGTTTTCTTTAAAACTTACAATGAATGAATCAACAAACACAAGATGTCATGGGAACACCCCGCCTTGAAGTTAATTGTATAAATGAGATTGTTATACTCTGTATTGGTTCAGTCGGGTGTCAGTAGAGATCGACGCTCACTTTCCTTGGTACCATGTAAGAAAATAACTGCTTCGAACGGGAGCTGGAGTCAAGTCTCGTTATTAGTTAAGTAGAAATAAAAATTTCTATGACACCGTGATTCCCTGAGTCACTAGCAGTTTGTCTATTTCAATCTGAAATGTACTCTGTGAGGGAGCACCCACAATCCTCAGGGATAGAAAATACTAAAGACTCAGAGACCATTTGAGGAAAATACCTTCACTTCACCTCAGTCCCAAAAAACTTGCTCCTTATCCTGAGATTGTGTCATCATGTTTCAGATTCCACGGGAATAATTTCGCAGCCGCTACCCTATCAAGTCTCTGTCTTTCAGAATCTTATACATTTCACTTCTTAATTTTCTGATACCCCAGAATATGGACCCACGGCAGCAACACTGGCTCCAAACAGTGAAATGGATTTTGTAATTCACTCACGGGATTGTGGCATTTCTGGCTGGGCCAGCATTTATTTTCCATACATAGCTGATCTGGAGGAGGCATTGGTGAGCTGCCTTCCTGAACTGCTGTTATCCATTTGGTGCAGGTCAACCCACAATGATGTGAGGTAAGGATTTCCAGCATTTTCAACCAATGGCACTTGTGGAACCGAGATATTTTTCCAAGCCAGGTTAGAATGGCTTGATATGGAATTGTCAACGGGTGGTGTTCCCATGTATTTGCTGTGCCCGGCATTCTAATGATAGTGCTGTGAGTTTGGAAATGGCACTGTAAGGAACCTCGGTGAATTTCTGCAGTGCATCTTGTCTATGGTACACACTGCTGCTCCTTAGTGCCGGTGGTGGAGACAGGGATGTGTGTGTCTGTGGTAACGAGCAACTTTATTCCACCTAAATATGGAAAGCACAACTGCTCCAGATGTGGTCACATGATGTTTTTTGGCAAGCTCATTTTTGTTGATTACATTTAGTTCTTGAAGTCTGTTCTGTTTAAAAAAAAAATGCAAAGAACTGTAGATATACATAGCGGGTTGGAGAGAATGGATGGAGAGAAAAACTGAACGGTTCAAGCTGATAGCTTTTCATCTCAACTGAAGGAAGTTGGAAATATAACAGAGTTTAAACCAAAAGTGTAGAAGGGGGCATCGTTCAAAAGTGAAGGTCTGGGACAGTGGAGGGCATGAGACAGAATGTGTCACGCTACAAAAGTTGTAATACTAATTAAAAAACACATGCTTGTGAATGGCTGCATAACTGCCCCAAACTGCAACAAGGGGAAATAAAGAAGAAATATTTTAAAAGAACGGCAAAGCATGAATGTGAGAGTGAAACAACATAGAAGCTGAAGTTCTGATCGAAAATGATTAAATTTAAAGGTTGAGTCCAGAAAATAAACCCTTTAGAAGATGGTGTTCTGTTCCTTGAGCTTTGCTGTTATTGACACACTTTAATCCCTGGAGTCTGATCTGTTATTCATTGATGCCAGGGTTCGTTGACGACCATCCCAATGTGAACATAGAACAGTACAGCACAGTACAGGCCCTTCAACCCACAACGTTGTGCCGAACTATTATCTTACTTTAAGTTCAAACTACCCTATACCTATCCAAGAATTGCTTAAATGTCGCTAAAGTATCTGACTCCACTACCACCACCGGCAGTGCATTCCACACACCCACCACTCTCTGTGTAGAGAACCTACCTCGGACATCTCCCCTATACCTATCTCCAATCACCTTAAAATTATGCCCGCTTGTGATAGTCATTTCCAACCTGGGAAAAGGTCTCTTCTATCCATACATCTCATCATCTTGTACACCTCTATCAAGTCACCTCTTATCCTTCTTCGCTCCAAAGGGAAAGGCCCTAGCTCCCTCAACCTTTCCTCATAAGACCTGCCCTCCAGTCCAGGCAGCATCCTGGTAAATCTCCTCTGCACCCTCTCTAAAGCTTCCACACCCTTCTATAATGAGGCGACCAGAACTGAGCACAGTATTCCAAGTGTGGTCTAACCAGGGTTTTATTGAGCTGCAGCATAACCTCACGGCTCTTAAACTCAATTTCCCTACCAATGAAAGCCAACACACCTTACGCTTTCTTAACAACCTATCAGCTTGGGTGGCAACTTTGAGGGATCTATGGATGTGAACCCCAAGATCCCTCTGTTCCTCCATACTGCCAAGAACTCTGCCACTAACCCTGTATTCTGCATTCAAGTTCGACCTTCCAGAATGAATCACTTCACACTTTGTGAAATGTGCTCCATTTTCCATCATTGTCAGAACTCTTCACATCCTCATTTAACCAAAATCGACTAACTTCAGAATTAAAAGAAAACAATGAATCAAGCAGGAATGGCCATGTATAGAAGTAAGCTCGAGTGTTCCAGCATTATTTGTGTGCAAAATTGTTCCTTAATTGCAATGTTGGAATATCTGGATTTAATTTACTTTTAGATCTTAGCCCTAGATCCACAAACAGGCTCCTCGAATGGCCTTATCTGTTCCATTGAACATTGTGACAAATTAATTAAATCTCTTCAGAAATCACAGGGAACAGTTCACTAAAGAGGCAGTTACTGTTTTAACATGGGGACTGAGCTCTAGTTTAGTCGCTGGCTTCTGCTGGAAATTCTGCTGGAGCAGGATCAAAGGAGAAAGGTAATACTCCCTGTCAGTGTCAAAGACCTCAGCAGGAAGGGGAGAGGTAGTCCATAAAACAGATTTCAGGCAGCAAAAATTAAGATTGAAAAGTAATCTCAGAATCACTGCCAGTCCCACATTCTGGTGGGAATTGAAGCGGGAATCATTGAATAACTGAACATATGGCTGGAAAACAGGTTCAGGAAGGCAGGATGCATGTTTTGGAGGCAATGTGACCAGCTCTGGAGCAGGCTGGACCTCAGCATGATGGATAGTTTGCATCTGGGCAGGACTGGAATGAACACTCTCACAAATAGGTTTGAGAGTGCTGATGGGGAGGTGACAACCAAGATTGGAAATGGCTTGGCAATGCAAAAGGGGTCTTGGCTTCAAGGGAAGGCTGCATTCATATTCTGTCCCTCCCCAATCGGGCTCTGGGTTGTCTTTTATTGGGTTCTAAATTGCTCCCAATCATCAGACTTACTATTGTTTCTGGCATTCTTATCTGCCACTTCATTTAATTTAATGCAATACAATCTATAACTTATTTCACCGTCACACCAGCTGGTAACATTTACAGCACAACAGAATATCTAACACTTTCATGTAGAGTTTACAAAACAAGATTTACACCAGTCCAAAAACATAAAGAAATGAGTGGATGAACATGGAACATTCGATGACACGAGTGAGAATTTGAAGGACAGTGCACCTGTGTTGGTTTGTGTGGTCTCTGGAATCTTGGGATTTGTTGGGATATGCAAACCAGCGGGATGGTAGAAATTTGGACAAAGTAAATGTACAGAGTTTATAATCTGGTGTCAGGAATACGAGGCTGGATATGGCGCTGGAATATGAGGGTCCAGAGGTAACAATGGAATGAACGAATGTTTCACCAATTATGAGCTGAGGCAGGGATGGATGTAGGAGCTGTTTTGCAGATAGAAACAATAATTCTTGATGTTAGTATAGCTATCTTTTTGAATTTATCACACCTTCCCTTATGAATCCTCAATGGAAATAGAGTTCATCCAGAGTCAGTTCCCGTTGAGCTCGATGGAATCAGCGAGAGCCACAAAACATTTTTGTCGGCTCATCTGCCACTTTCCAAGCCCCATTTCCAAGCTGTCACTGAGCCCTCTGGTTGGGCCGTGGATCCCACCCCCCAACATCAACACAGGAAAGAAATAAATAAAGAAAGGGAGTGATCTCAGCATCAGGCCAAGGGAACTGAATGGAAACAGACAAAGTATTGCTGAAAATACATTGGTAATCAAAAAGCACATTTTTTACAGTATTTTATTTAATCTTTATAACAAGAAACTTCTCATGTTTTCAACTTTTGTCCCATGAGGAAGAGTGAACAGGAGCCTAACGTTGTTTTTCCCACTCTGGCCTGAAGTGAATGATGATACTTTCCTCCAGGTCATTTAGTTTTGTATCTGGTTCATTCACGGAGAACTGATAGCTTGGGATGAATGTTTTTGTTTTACAGCATGTCTAATTCTTTGTTGGGTTATGCTTTTATTGTTGTTCAGCTTTCTACTAACGGTTGCTCATCGCTAACAGCACCTTACACTGGCTTTACTCTTCCAGTCTCTCTTGTTTTGCTCCTCAGATGGAGTCATTCCTTGCCCATTAGAAAATGGAGTGTCATCATGTTGCTACTCCTCCTCCTCCTCTTGGTCCATTCCTCATGTGGATTCCTCATTCCATTATCTGCTGCAGCTAATGTTGGCTCTCAGTTACTTGGATTTATTCATCAGTTGAATTATTTTTATAACTGAATATTTCACTGCGTACTTTAACTGGTCTCTGAATATTTTCTGGGTCATCACATAAATAAATGCATTTGTGCAGCAGCTTAAGTTCCGCAGCATATACGCAACTTATATAAAGAGACAAAAAGAATTGGAATGCAAAGAATGACTGTCATAAAAGATATGTAAAATGTACATCAACCAGAGAAGTACGAAACTGGCAGATATTGCAAAAAGTAAAGCTGCAGATTTCTTTCTGCTCTCTATGTCTAGATCATTTTCCGTTTTTCTGTGACCCACTCAGTCCCTACGCATCTTAATGGCCTCAGAGATGTGTCTGACAGTCAGAACATTGAGAAAGAGAATGAAAGTGAATGGGACCATTGGCGTAAAAAATTGTTCAAAATATTTAAGACTTGCCCACTCAGGGCCTTTGTAATAACTGTATGACAGTGCCATGGAATATCATTGATGATCCTTACAGGTTTATATTGAACGTAATTTGGCATAGTCTTTAAAGAAAAGAAAATGCAGATTGTTGCTAGAACCCTCATTACAGTTTTCTCTGCGCAATAATTAGTTTTCATTTGATGAAAACAAATGGCGACAAATCGATCAAGAGAAAAAGCAGCAGTGAATCAGACAGAACAATCAATGGTCAAGCATCTTAGGGCATAGATAACACCACAAACAGGAGTGATGTCCAGGAAACACTGTGGATAACAATAATATGGAAATCAAAGAAGTATGACATCAAAAACAATGAATAGTAGATCAGATGCTGCCATGGCCAACTGATAGCAAGCGCTGCATGTGGAAAGACCATGTTTGACCCCAGCTAAGAATACAATCGTCACTAGACTAACTGTGAGAGAGAAAAGGAAAAGACAGACTTGAAGTTACTGATCAAACATTCTCCATGCCTGAGCCCAGACTGTAAGTGACAGATTTTAGCATAAAGGTAATTGTTGTTCCGTGTCATCTGAAGTTTAAAGAATCTGAGCTCTTGAAATGGATCATTTGCCCCTTTACAAGGCACAGGGAAGAACATGAGCAGCAGGTTACTCCCAGAAACACAGTTATGTACTCAACGTTTTACTGGAGCCAACCATGGTTGATTTCTTCTGCTTTATAGGTTACTCTGACTGGCTGGAGTTGTCCATAAGACCATAATATCCACATAAAGTCACCCGGGATCAGTAAAACAAAGAATGGGAGACACCTAACACAGACATGGATTGCAAAATTCCTGCATTCAGTTTTGGAACCTCCACAGTTGAGATTGCCTCAAGAAGTGTACATGCACACAAAATGAACTACAGTACAGGGCACTGAATCACTCCACAATATCCAGGAATGGATGACCTCCCAAATATGTGCAAACAAATGACAGGGCATTGAGTGCCTCGCCCTGAACATCCTGGCAATCTGAACTATGAAGGTATTGAGCAGTGAATCGAACCACCATGTCCCAGGCTGCATACTCACTGCAATCAAAAGAATTTCAACATTTGACACAGATTCCACCACCTGTCCAACGCTGCACACCACAGCCCCCATCCAAATAAAACCTGAATCCATACAGCATTTGTCATCCACACTCTTTGTCTGGGATGAAGCAAAGCTTCCTGCCTGATGTCCAGGCTCACGCTCCCAGCTCGTCTCCTTGTGAATAGAGATCCACCTCCCAGATTCGGAGCATGCACTGGGGCTAGGAATACCCATCGTTCAATCAGCACTCTCCGTGGAGATCAGCAGAATTTGACCATAGTCTTGTTCTAGGAGACCCAAACACCGTACTATTACTTGGCCTCCAAGATTACCTCCCTGGATTCTGGCAAAATGCTAAAGATTAGGGGAGATGATGGCCTAAAGATCTTATCACTAGATTATTAATTCAAAGACCCAGGTAATGCTGTGGGGAGCTGTGTCTGATGTCTACAATGGCAGATAGTGGAATTTCAATTCAATAATAATCTAGACTTTTAATGTCAAAGGATGTCAAGCGGAAAGATTGCCAGTTGTTGGGGGAAAAAAACCTCATTTCATTCACTAATATTCTTTAAGGAGGGTAATCTTTCATCCTTACCTGGTCTGGCCTAGATGTGACTGCAGACCACAACAATCTGGTTGACTCTTACCTGCCCTCTGGCCAGTTAGGGAATGTTGGTAAGTGTTGGCCTAGCCAGCAACATCCACATCCCTTCAATCAATAAAAGAAATTGGAGCTGACTGCTCCTTTTATAGACCACTCTCTGAGATTTAATATCCCCATACGGAGTCCATTATCTCAACTATGAAACTCCCAAAATGGGTCTATTTTTGAAGATAAGGGATCCTCCACTCATTTCAGTGTACTAGGGAACACCAACGCATTGACCGGTACTCAGCGCAGACAACTGAGGCAAAAGAATCTGTATCCTGGCTTTGAGACCAGCAAGAGTTGAGAAATTCATTGGATTTGGCAAAATAAGCTATGACACGGATTATCCGCTGGGATAGCCAATGCCCTCAAATCGGTAGAACCTCAGCACCAAGCATCCAGCCTTTCACCTAGGGCATTTCTCTTGCTCTCTGCCATATGGGACATTCCCTCGGACACTAATCAACCTCGGGTTCAGAGATATCCTCTTGCAGGTTTGGGAATAGCGATTATTTTTAAATGTGCACATGGAATGCGAGCTTTCGTGGCCAGGCCAGTATTCATTGCCTAGCATTAATCGTCTTTGCAATGGTGTTGGAGATCTGCCTTTTTGAACATCTGCATTGCCTGGACTGCTGGTAAACCCACAGTGCTTTTGGGGGAAGAGTTGCAGAATTTTTGCCCAGCAACAGTGAGGGAATGATGATACATTTCCAAGTCAGAATGAAATCTGGCTTGAAAGGGAACTTGCATGTGATGGTATTTCTATGTAGCTGCTGCCCTTGGTCATGGGTCATGTGTTTGCAGGGTGCTGCTGAAAGAGAGTTGGGATGTTTCTAGTTTGCATCCTGTAGGTGGTCTTCTTTGTTGGTCATGTGTGTCATTGATGAAGAGAGTGAGGACTGAATGTGGTGATTGGCACACTGATCAATCAGCTGTTTATACTGCAAAATGCAGAGGGTGGTGAGTGTTGAACTCTGTTGCATTTGAGCTGCTCTCAGCCAGATATTTGGAGAACATTCAACCTCACCCAGAGCTATGCTTTCAGGGTGGTTGCCACTTTAACACAGCACTCTGTTCCCTGGCCAACATCTCTGTCTCTGGCTTGCTGCAGTGTTCCAGCGAAGCCCAATGCAAGCTGGAGGAACAGCACCTCATTTTCCACTTGGGGACCCTACAGCCCTCTGGACTAAATATCGAGTTCAATAATTTTAGGGCCTAAACTCTCCCATGTCCCAGCCCCCTACCTCACACACCAGGCCTTGTACCACATAGCCTGCCATTACACACCCCTTGTTGTTAGTCACTAATAGTCCCCATTAACAACTATTCACCCTCCCAGCCTGATCATTATCAACTCCTTTTTCTGTCCAACTGTCTCTCTCTCTCTCTCTCTTTGGGCTCTATCCTATCATTTACTCCCTACCTCACCAGCATATAAACTATATTTTCACAGCCACCATCAGTTCTGAGGAAGGGTCACCGGACCCGACATGTTAACTCTGTTTTTTTCCTTCACAGATGCTGCCAGACCTGCTGAGCTTTTCCAGCAACTTTGTTTTTTCTCCCTGATTTACAGCATCCGCAGTTCTTTCGGTTGTTATCTCACTGTATATGGACACAGACCTCTTCATTATCTAAGGAGTCATAAATGGTGCTGAACATTGTGCAATCATGAGCAAACCTCTCTAATTTTGAAATTATGGTGCAGAGAAGGGCATTGGTGAGTCAGCTGCAGATTTTGGGGCCGAGGATACAACGCTGAAGAATTCCTGCAGAGATGGCTGGGATGATTGACCTCCAACAGCCAGAACCATCTTCACCTCCGGGCGGGATGAATCCATAGAAAGTTATAATCTCATTGAGGAATGCTCACAATTCCAGAATCTGGATTTGTGAACTGTGTTAGTGACATAGAGTATGCAGATGTATAAAGGATTTTCTGATACAAATATGGAAATGATATTTCCACTAATGAGACAAACTTCAATTGGAGTCCATTAATGTGGAATACTTATTCTGGGCTGGGATGCTTTGTAATAGGAGAGGCTTGTGTGGTATATTAAAACAGCATGTTAAATGTTCTGTATTCTGTCCTGTTAATTCTGTGTAATGCTCTTCAACTCCATTATTAACCATAGTCACAGTATTACAGATATTAAAGTTAGTTGTTTTCTTAAACAGACATTTTATTACTATTACAATTAGCATTTTTATTTTTATATATTATCTTAAAACTGATTGATGCGTGGTCCTCATCAACAACCTCTTCCTCCCAAGGAGGACATACATCACAAAGTGAAGAGCAGAGATCGCTGGAAAATTACTTGTGGAAAGATTATGAATTGCAGATTTGAAAATTGTTAATGTAAATCTAATCAGATGCAGGTGGGAAATCATGTCAACGTTTCCAGCTCCATATCCATCTTTATTAATGTACAGATAATAAATTAGCGTAGACATGTCCCACAACTTGTCCTAACTTTTCTGGAAGATTATTCAATACCAAAATATTATTTGAGTCAACAAAATATATCTATATGGCATTTGATTGGATTATCACTGTTGCTCTGCCATTTTCCCTTTAATGTAAAATATCAAATCTCTTTATCTCCAATGGGATATTTCACTTTGTAAACTTGGCATCAAACATTTACAACCAGTTGTGAAGATTTTCCCATTTGTAATCCATTGCATATTTACAAACTATATTGACATCTCTGACAGTGGCCAGAATAGAAATGAGGAATGTAATACCAATGAAGCATCACATTGTTCATATTGTTATGGTCCTAGTTCCCGCTGTGGTCAGATATTCTGTTTCATTCAGTTCCCTATAAACAGTCAAATTCTATAGTCAGAGATACTCCTACTTACTCTAGACCACTGCGGTAAGTTGTTCCTCTCCAGTTAGTAACCCACCCTCAGTGTAATTTTACTTTGAGAGATGCTCCCTGTAACACTTGGACACCGGGGTTAGTTGTCCTCTTTGGCTAAGAAGCCACATTCAGTAAAATTCTGATTAAAAGATACTCACTGACTCACATTGCCACTGAAATCGGGTGTTTCCTTTAGGCTATTGACTCACATGCAAAACAGATCTACAGTGAAAGATATTCCTAGTAATACTTGCTATTGAGGTATTTTCCCATTCTTGCTCCACACTTACTACAATGCTGCATTTACAGATACCCACAGCAAAGCAAGAATACTGGGTCAGAAGTTCCTATTTGAGCAGTTACCAACTTTCAGTACAATTCTACAATGACACATCCTCCAAGTAACATGAGACCACAGTAATGAGAGGATCCAGCCTAAGGTTTGTGATCCCCATCTAGTACAAGTCTGTGATCAGTAATACCTTCACTCAGTGTGATTCCTGGAGACCTGGATCAACAGTACACAGCATTCCAGTCAATCACTGGGTAATGCAGAGTGCCTGCGAGCTACAGACAAGAGGTTTTCCTTCTCTCAGTTAAGGAATTACACCACAGATTTAGTTTGGAAATGTTAACTGCGTACATTGATATCACACATTAGGAACTCATACTGCTCCAGTCCAATGCCCAGAAAGTCAAGAGTTAAATGTATCCATAGACACAGCAACGGATCAGCATATTCAGACAGCAGGCCCACATCAGTGAGTAGGATCCTCTGGGGAAGTAAAGACTGAACTTCAACAGAAGAATTTAAAAAAAAGAGCCATCACAGAATGCCAGTGCCCCAGAACGCACTGTCTTCTATATTGTACTTACCTCTGGCATTATAGCAGTAACACATGTTCTGCAGCTCCAACAAGACATCCCTGCTCTTACAATTTAAGCCTCCACTGGTAAAGGCACGTGTCCAGTGTGCCTTCTTAAATACCCTATCGACATGTCCCACTGCCGTCAGGGCACCTCAAGATCTTTCTGTTCCTTTGAGCTTCCTAGTATCCTACTATTCGTTGAGTACTGCCTTGTCTTGTGACTTCTGCCAAAGAGCATCACCTCACATTTATCATAGTTAAATTTCATCTGAACAAGCTGCATTAATATATATCTGAAACCTTGGACTACATTCCTCACTGCCAACCACCCGGTCAATATTTGTCTCATCCTCAAATGTACTTATCATCCCCAACCTGACCCCTGCACCCTATCTCTCCAACATATACACGTGCGCATACACATACATTCTCATCGATATCATTTATGAATATCACAAACAGTAAGGGACCCAGCATTGATCCCTGTTGTACGCCACTGGACACCAGCCTCCGATTACACAAACAGCCTTCTATCGTCACTCTCTGACTGAGCCAGTTTCGGAGCCAACTTGCCAAGTTCCTCGGCATGTCATGTGCTTCATTCTCAATCTTCCGTGTGAAGGGTCTGTTTCCATGCTGTATAATACTCTGACTGTATGTGGGATCTTGTCAAAAGCTTTGCTGAAATCCATATAAACTACAACAATTTGCATTATTTTCAGCTACACACCTGGTCACCTCCTCAAAAACCTCCACCAGATTTGTTAGGCATGACCCCTGTCTGACAAAGTGCTGACTAACCATGATCAAACTTTGCCTCTTTAAATAGAGATTAATTCTCTACTTCAGAATTTTCTCCAACAGTTTCCCAAGCACTGATGTGATACTCACTGGTCTGTTATTCCTGGTCTGTCTCTACCACCCCTCTTCAAAAGTGGAAACACATCAGCTGCCCTGGTGGCACCTCCTCTGGCACCTCCCCTGTGGCCAGAGAGGAATTAAAGGTTTTGGTCAGAGTCCCTGAAATTTCCTCCCTCATCTCCTTGGTTATAATTCCTCTGGCCCTCAGGATTTATCCACTGTCAAGCTCGCCAGACCTACAATACCTCCTGACATCATATATAAATCTGCTCAAGGGAGACTGAGAACAAGGTTAAATAAAAACCAAAAGAATTGTGGATGCTATAAATCAGGAACAAAAACAGAAGTTGCTGGACAAGCTCAGCAGGTCTGGCAGCATCTGTGAAGAGAAAGTCAGTGTTAACGCTTCAAGCTTGGTGACCCTTCCTCAGTTCTGATTGTGTCCTGGGCCTAACTATCTTTCATGACTGTATAACCAACCTTCCCTCAATCATCATGTGCTAAGTCAGAGTGTTCACTAATAATTGCACAACATTCAGTAGCATTCTCCTCAGATACTGAAGCACTCCTTCTTGCAATGCAGCAAGATCGTAGCAACTTCCAGGCCTGAGCTGACAAGTGACAATTAGCATTCGTGCCACACAAATGTCAAGCCATTACCAACTCCAATAAGAGATCACCCAAATAACACCTCTAGACATTCAATGGCTTTGCTGTTGCAGAATCCCCTACAATCAACAACCTGGGAGTTACCATTGAGTTGAAAACATACTTAACTCAGAAGTACAGTGGCTGCAAGAGCAGGTCAGAGGGCAAGAATACTGCAGGGAGTGATGCATGTCATGACTCTGAAAGCTTCTCCACCGTCTATAAGGCATATGTCAGGAGTATGGTGGAATACTCCCCATTTGTAGCCAAGCAAGGTAGTCCTTAGGTTAAACTCGCCACCAGTTTTCTCTCTCTCTGTCTCTCTCTCTCTTCACCCAACATCCCCCCCCAACCCCACCACCAACACCACCCCCCCCTCCAACTCTGTCTATGAGAGAACAGCCCTCTGGATTCCTTTGTTGTCCCTCGGTCAAAATCCTGGAAAATGCTCTCTCACCATTCACACTGCCCCCACTCCCTCCCAACACACCCACACACACACACACCCCCACACACACACACACACACACACACCTGACTAATTGATCATAGAACATAGAACATAGAACATTACAGCACAGTACAGGCCCTTCGGCCCTCGATGTTGCGCCGACCTGTGAAACCAATCTGGAGCCCATCTAACCTAAACTATTCCATTATCATCCATATGTTTATCCAATGACCTTTTAAATGCCCTTAAAGTTGGCGAGTCTACTACTTTTGCAGGCAGGGCATTCCATGCCCTTACTACTCTCTGAGTAAAGAACCTACCTCTGACATCTGTCCT
>NC_063379.1:6192802-6232802 GCF_021869965.1 Rhincodon typus | reverse complement strand
CCAACTATGTTGTTTATAAAACAAACTGTATCTGAGTATGAGAGATAGCAGGAACTGCAGATGCTGGAGAATCTGAGACAACAAGGTGTAGAGCTGGATGAACACAGCAGGCCAAGCAGTATCAGAGGAGCAAGAAGGCTGGTTTTTCGGGCCTAGACCCTTCCGAAACGTCAGCCTTTCTGTATCTGAGTATATTTGTTAAACGACTGTAAATAATACAGCTGTTTTGTTAATCTAATTGACTCCCTGGAGGTTTGATGCCTGTACAAGTACAGGTTCAATTCCATTGCCTTGGCTATACACCAGTCAGAATCTGTCAGATCCTAATGAAATCACCCACTTTGATGGAGAATGGGGAAACAGCTAGCGAAAACAGATTACTATCAGGGACTGATCTACTAATAACAGCTTCAGAACTGCGGAGTTCTCCAGAATTTTGCTACTTAATTATGTTACCTTGCTTTTAAGAAAGCTTATGAACCAACAGGCTGAAATAGTTCGGATAAGAGAGTGTTAGGCTTAAGATTACAAGTTCCCGTTAACAATCCTGGGATTTGACAGTCAATGTACCTCTTTCACAGGTGGTGACACAATGGACTCAGTGCTCTCTTTCTGCTCCTTAAACATTCTGTAATATTCTAGTCGGACAGAACAGGCTGATCAGTAAAGATAAACTCATGAGGCCAAAGGGACAGTTACACATTGGACTGAAGCTGGATGCCCAAAGGCCACTTAGCCTGTTTTATCACTGTTAGATGAGTTTTATCTCTCGTCGAGTATGCTGTAAAAATACACACAGGTTTCATTCTATGAGAAATAAATCAAGCCTCTTCTTATCTCCCACTTCAATTGTTCCTTGTTGCTGATAACCATGATATGAAGGTGACTGTGTTGGACTGGGGTGGACCTTGTTGCTGACAATGGTGGTTTTTCATGAACTGTAGTGTGGGGCTGGGTCAGAATTACTTTGATTCTCTGAATATGTCTCCTCAGCTGCTTCCCACTTCTGAATAAAATATTGATTCCTGTACAGGGATTGCTCTGTTGTTCAAACATTGAGAAACTGCTCACACTGGGAAACTGAAATAATAGCTGAGTGATTCCAAAAGCTTCTGTGGAAAGAGGATGAGGGAAGGTTGAAATATCAGATCTATAAAAGCTTAAAATATGGTACCACAATCTGGAGCTTTGAAATAGTTAGAACTCCTGAGTTCTTCACTTTTATTTCAAATTAAATCTAACATTTCTTTCAAAGTAGTGTCGAGATTTTTTGGTGCAAATACTGCACAGTCTCGCTGCTCTGGAACCCACTGCCCGCGCTGCTCTCGTACTCATTGCCCGTGCTGCTCTCGGACTCACTGCCCGCGCTGCCCTCGGACTCACTGCCCGCGCTGCTCTCGGACTCACTGCCCGCGCTGCTCTCGGAATCACTGCCCACGCTGCTCCAGGATTTGCCTCTAGAGCTAAGGGCAGTCAAAAAGAGAGAGAGGAAGAAAAAAGAACAGACGGAGCAGAGGAGCTCTGGCAGGAATGTATTACTCTGTCTCCATCTTGCTGGAATATTTCAAAAATGTACTTTATTTATAAAACATATATGCATCCTCACAAATGGAGTTCAGTTTTGGGCAGCAGCATATGAGGAAACAAGCAAATATTGGAGTTTGACTCTATCCAACAAACAAACCAAAGGCATCTCTTACTTGTGCAAGATTACATTTACATGCATTTGAGACACCAGGAAGATCTGATAACTGAACAGACGCCCATTTAACTTCAGCAGGATGACTTCAGACAGTGGGGGGCACGATTAATCCAGGATAGTCTTCATGGATTTGTTAAGGGAAGGTTGTATCTGATGAATGTGACAGACCTTCTTCACAGGAACCAGTCGGATCACAGTGGGGGTGATTTTGATGTCAAGCAAATAGATTTTGGGTAGGTTGTTGTATGTGATTGGCTGAAATTCATCAGCTGGGTGAACTTTAGACTTGGTCACTTGTTCAGTCCTGGGATTTGGCAATTATTGTTGCTTTACTGTGTCCAGAACAATGGGAGACACGGCCTCTTTCTGTGTTGTACATTTTCTGTGATTCCTGCCCCTATATACTTTTTAAAATTCATTCACAGGATGAGGGTGTTGCTGGCTAGGCCAGCATTTATTGCCATCCCTATTTGTTATGAGTCAACCACATTGCTGTGGGTCTGGAGTCACATGTCGGCCAGACCAGGTAAAGAATGCAGTTTCCTTCAGTAAAGGACATTAGTGAACCAGATGGGTTTTTCCTGACAATCGGCAATGGATTCATGGTCATTATCAGACTCTTAAACTCCAGATATTTATCGAATTCAAATTTCACCATCTGCCATGGCAGGTTTCGAATTCAGGTACCCAGAACTTTACCCAGGTCTCTGGATTAACAATCCAGCGATAATATCACTAGGCCATTGCCTCCTCTTGTCAGGCTAGTCAGTAAATTAACAACTCATCTGAATAAAGGCTGATGGAAAATTAGATTGAAGCAAAAGATAATGGGAGAAGCATGACTTCGATTGGAAATTTGTTTCAAATGGATCCCTTCAAGTTTATTATTAGTATCTGATTTTCCTGTTATAAATCTCTGATCTGGAATTGAATGCAGGAGATGCAATTTACAGATGACATAAAAATTAGCCAGATCATTGATCATGAGGAAGAAGTCTGCAGACTGCAGGATGATCTAAATCAAATGGTCAGTCAACTAATAAGGAGGGAGTAGTGCTGGGGAAGGAGACAGTGATGGGGTGTGTTGTTAGACTGGGTGTATTTAGGGTAATAGTAGTGGTATTGGAGAATAACAGAAGCATTGTGAAGGTTGTGAGCGTGGAGCGTTTACAGTAATAGCGTGTTAGTGCTGCAGAAAAGATCATAAATGTGGGTTGTGAGTCTGAAGATGGTTACATTTTTCTTTTTCTTTATTTATTCATGGGACGAGGCCGTCGCTGGCTAGGCAGCATTCATTGCCTATACCTAATTGCCCAGAGGGCAGTTCAGAGTCAACCACATTGCTGTGGGTCTGGAGTCACATGTAGGCCCAGACCAGGTAAATATGGCAGTTAAAAACAGAAAGAACTGCGGATGCTGTAAACCAGGAACAAAAACAAAATTGCTGGAGAGCGTCAGCAGGTAAGGCAGCATCTGTGAAGGAGAAAACAGAGTTAATGTTTCGGGTCTGGTGACCCTTCCTCAGAACAGACCCTTCCCCATTCTGAGGAAGGGTCGCCGGACCTGAAACGTTAACTCTGTTTTTTCTTTCACAGATGCTGCCAGACCTGCTGAGCTTTTCCAGCAACTTTGGTTTTGCTCCTAAATATGGCAGTTTCCTTCCCTAAAGGGCATGAGTGAACCATATGAGTTTTTCCTAACAAATGACATTGAATTCTTGGTTATCATTAGATTTTTAATTCCAGATTTTTTTATTGAATTCAAAGTCCACCATCTGCCATGGGATTTGAACCCAGGTCCCCAGAATGTCAACTGGGTCTCTGAATTAACAGTCCAGCGATAATACCACTAGGCTATTGCCTAGAGAAGAAATAAGGGTGGAGAAGAGTGTAATGGTTTTGAGGAGTAAATTGTTTACGATAACAAGAGGGAGTGGATGGGTGAGGAGTCAGTGAGTGAGAGAGATTTTTAGTGCATGTAGAGAGGACCATTGTCCCATCATGTCCATGCTGGTCATGGAATACTAATAACTCCTAATTCTATATTCCAACATTTAGCCAGTAGCGTCGCATGCTATGGTGTTTCAAGTGCTCATCTAAACAGTTCTTGATTGTTTTGACAATTCCCATCTCTTCAGACCTTTTCAGGTAGTGAGGTCCTGATACCCCCAACCCTTTGAGTCAAAACAAATTTCCTCAAATCCCCTCAACACCCAGACCCTTATCTTAAATCTGTGTCCATTAGTTACTGGCCCCTCTATGAAATGGGAAAGGTTTTGTCCTATATGCCTGTCTATAGCGTTCAGAATTTTGCACAGTAGTGCAGAAGGGTATGGGTCTAGGGAGTATTCTGAGGCCACAAGTGGTTACAGTATCAGGTCGTGAATTGGTTTGTAAAAGATTACAGAGATTGAGAGGCCTGTAAGTCTGGAATTGGTTGCAGGAATAGTGAGGGAGTAGGGATGGAGAAAATCAAAGTGAAAGTGTGGTCTGTGAGTCAGGAAATGCTTACAGTAATACTGATGGATTTTGGTAATACTGAAGGACAGAGATAGGGATAGACACAGGAGCACTGAAAGTTAATACAAATCATAAACATGGTGAGGCTGAAGGCTGTTACAGAGATTTGGAGCATTGTAGGGTCTGGAGCAGGCTACAGAGATGGTGAAGGCTGCATTTGTCTGGAGTATATTACAGGGGAAGTGAATTTTGTAGGGGTTGGAAGATACAACACAGTCAGGAACAGATGCTGTGGTTGGGAAGGATTACTGAAATAGGGAATGTTTCCAGACTGGAGGTATTTACAGAGATAGGAAGCCCTGCAGATTTACAGAGGTTCCAGAGAAAAATTGGATGAAATCATTGAAAGTTTGGCGCTGAGATGTAGACATGACACAATAAGTGCGGTTTATCCCGAAGTACTTCAGCGCCTTGACTCATAAGTAGTTGTTGGCATCAGTATTGGCTCAGAAACTTTTGGCAGGTCATGTCATATTGGGACCACAGGTGGAGCCTTCGTGTCACAAACCAGAAGCTGAGAAAACAAAGAGACTCTGCCACGGCACAAGGTGTGGTGAATGGCATTGAAACACATCGTGAATGTAACAGGAAGGAGACACACTTGGTGCCCTGCACAACAATGAAACAATTAACATGATTCAGACCTGTAGGTCAATTGGAATCTAAAGGATAGGCTTCCACTGGCTCAGATTCACACATAATTGTGGGCTTTCAAAACTGAGACACTGTCAATGGGACATATGTACCTTACAGCTGAAGTGACCCCTCTCAAACTGCCATACACAATGTGCCACAATGTTCCACTTGATCGGCTGCTGAACCTCTGGGAACACCATCAATTTGCCCTGACTTTGTACCGAATCTGCTCAATAGAACACTAACTCTGTGTAATTGGCAGCTAAACATTATTGTTCAACTGGCCAGAAAAGCCTTACCTCGTGGAGGAATTGTTATGATGTGGTATTTTTAAATTATCCAGTTTCCCTCATTCCCAAATTTTTCTACAAAAGCATAGAAATTACAGCCTGTTACAAGGAGAAGTGGAAATTTGCAACAATCCATCATAACTTAGGATCATAGAATGGTACAATGGTTTTAGTACTGAACACAATAATTCACAGACAACAAGGTGCAGGGCTGGATGAACACAGCAGCCCAAGCAGCATCATAGGAGCAGGAAGGCTGACGTTTCGGGCCTAGACCCTTCATCAGAAAAGGGGGAGGGGAAGGGGGTTCTGAAATAAATAGGGAGTGAGTGGGAGGCGGATAGAAGATGGATAGAGGGGAGGGGATAGGTGGAGAGGAAACAAACAGGTCAAAGAGGTGGGGATGGAGCCAGTAAAGGTGAGTGGAGGTGGGGAGTTAGGGAGGGGATAGGTCAGTCCAGGGAGGACGGACGGGTCAAGGGAGCGGGATGAGGTTAGTCGGTAGGAGATGGGGGTCCGGCTTGAGGTGGGAGGAGGGGATAGGTGGGAGGAAGAACAGGTTAGGGAGGCGGGGACGAGCTGGACTGTTTTGGGATGCGGTAGGGGGAGGGGAGATTTTGAAGCTTGTGAAATCACACATTGTATTTGTGAAGGCTCTCTGCAATGGTAACCTGGCTAATTTCACCACCCACTTTTCACAAAGACAGGATATTACTTTGTTTTAATTCCTGGTAATATCCCATTTTATTTCACCAAATTAACCTGACTGTGCTACAACATCAGAATGTAAATGTCAGTGTCTGACAAATTGTGATGCAGATTTTTTTTCCTCGTTTACATTTTGTTCCTTTGCCAGGCATCTCACACCAATGTCATCTAATTCCTGACACTTCCCCAATTACAAAAGCTTATCTCTGTCTACTCTGGCCCAGGTCATCACGATAATGGGCAGCTCTCCTAAATCTCCTGGAAAACTTCAATTCTCTGAAAAAAAAGTGCGCATTTAATGTTCTCTATTCCACGCAGATAACTGACGCCTGTCAAATCTGTCACAGCGTGCCCTGATATTTTCTGTATCCTGTTTGAAGCTTCTTAAAGAGCTGTACTAAAATCCAGACAACTGGCCTCACAAGGGGCATGGATAGGCTGAATAACCAAGGTCTTTTTCCCAGGGGAGAAAAGTCCAAAACTAGAGGGCATAGGTTTAAAGTGAGATGGGAAAGATTTAAAAAGGACCCAAGGGATAACTTTTTCACGCAGAGGGTGGTGCATGTATGGACCCAGCTGCCAGAGGAAGTGGTGGAGGCTGGTACAATTACAACATTTAAAAGGCATCTGGATGGGTATATGTATAGGAACAGTTTAAAGGGATTGGGCCAAATGCTGGCAAATGGGACTAGGTCAGATTGAGATGTCTGGTTGGTGTGGACTAGTTGGACCGAAGAGTCTGTTTCCATGCTGTATGAGTCCATGCCCCTCTGACTGTACAATTCTCGAGCTGACATTTACTGAACCACGTCTGAGGATATCAGCAACATAACAGATCACACACAGGCTGTCTGTCTCTCTGTCTGTCTCTGCTGTTTCAGGACTCTTTCTTTTCGCTAGGTTTTTATCATTTTCTCTCTGTCTCTTTACACCTGTCTCTCTCTCTCTTTCTCTGCTGTCTAAGGATTTTTATCTCTCTCCATGTTTTTAGTGTTTTCTCTCTCTTTTCGTACATCTCCCTCTACTAAATTACAAATTCCCACATTCCACGAGTGAATTAAAAAACAAACAAAAATAAATTGTTGAGTGATAATGAAGAGGAAAGAGAATGTGTAAAAGAAAATAGAAGTAGGAGTAGTGCACACAGCCACACGGAAAGTTAAAAAAAAAGAACTGCCGTTACTGGAAATCAGAAACAAAAAAAAAACAGAAATTGCTGGAAAAACTCAGCAGGTCTGCAGCATCAGTGGAGACAAAGAAGAGACGTTAACACAGAAAGTGTTCTCAATGTGAAGGTGACAGTTTTTCACCATGAAGATTATGCCTTGGTCAATCCTACTAAGGCAGTCATAGCCAGATGTACTTACTGCAGATGGATTATGGACAACGGGATCAAGGAGGCTTCTTCCCTTTTTGGTTTCATCATTGCCTGCTGCAGCAGCAGAATTTCAGGAACATCCTTTAGGAGTCAATAATGAGCTCCATATCATTGTTTGTCATGGGAATTGAAGTCCATCACTCAGAAAATATTCTGTGCCCTTTCAACTCTCGGTGTTTCTTCCAATTGTTTTTCAACATTGAAGAGTACTTATTAATTAGAGCACTAACGAAGCAAGGGAACACGCATCAAATGCTTGGACCCACAGTTAGACTCTAGGGATCAGAGGGAACTTTGAAGGGAAAGTAACAGAACAGGTGGATTCGGCTGCTGAAAATAAATGTGGGATATTAGCCTTTATTAGTCAAGGCATTGAATACAAGGGCAAGAAGGTTATGATGGAGCTGTATATAACATTAATTAGGTCACAGCTGGAGTACTATGCAGTCTTGGTCACCCCACTATGGGAAATTTATGGTTGCATGTGAGAGGGTACAGAGAAGACTTGCAAGCATGTTGTCAGAGCTGAAGTGATTCAGATATTTTGAAAGATTAGATCCCATGTTATTGTTTTCCTTAGAGTAGAGAAGGCTCGGGGGTTCAGACAGACATGTACAAAGTTCTAAGGGGCACAGACAAGGTAGATAGGGAGAAACCTTTCCCTTTAGAGGAGGGTCAATAACTGGGGGGCACAGACTTAAGTGCAAAGGAGATTTGAGGAAAATATTATTCACCCAGAGGGTTGCAATTGTTTGAAACTCATTGCCTGAGAGCATAGCAGAGGCAGGAAGCCCCAAGATATTTAAGAACTATTGAGATGAATACTTGAAACACCATACACCATAGCATGTAAGGTCAAGCGCTGGAAAATGGGATTAGAATAGTTGAAGGCAAACTCCATTGATGAAGAAGCTGAAGACGGTTGGCCCTAGGACTTTACCCTGAAGAGCACTTGCAGAGGTGTCCTGGAGCTGAAATGACTGACCTCCGACAATCATCTCTCTATGTGCTGGGTATGACTCCAACCAGAGGAAAATTTGGCCCCGATACCAATTGATTCCAATTGGCTCCTTGAGCTGCACTCTATCAAATGAAGTCTTTATGTCAAGGTCTGTCATCACTCTCACCTTATCTCTGGAATTTAGCTCTTTTGTCCATGTTTGAATCAAGACTGTGATGAGGCCAGGAGCTGAGTTGCCCTGGCAGAACCCAAGCTGGGCATCACTGAGCAGGTTATTGCTGAGCAGGTGCTGCTTGACAGCGCTGTCGATGACACCTTCCATCACTTTACTGATGTTCAAGAGTAGACTGACGGTGCAGTAATTTACCCGGTTAGATTTATCCTGCTTTTTGTGTATAGGATATAACTGGGCAAATTTCTACATTGTCAGGTAGATGCCAATGTGGAAGTGCAAGCATTTTAATTTATAAACATTATTCCTCTTATTGTACAACCATTTCTGTCCGACCGCTTATTCTGGCTGAGCTCCAGGTTTACGAATGGCACATGCGTGAGAGAAAAGGAAAGGGAATGATTTTACTGTTCTCTGTTCATATCTGTACATTTGGTGTTTTTTGTATCCTTCAGTTATTTTATTCTTTTCCATTTTCATCAAGTGTTGTTTGTGAAGTCCCATTTAATAAATAACTGAAAGTGAATTGTTCAGGTTAAGATTAAGGTACAACAGATTAAAACAAAATTTATCAATACTTTGACAACTAAAGTGTGTGTGTGTGTGTGTGTGTGTGGACAAATGGTTCACAATGCATATTCTCATGCAGGGAAGAAAGAGAACAAAATGCTACTGTTAACAACTTAAAATAAATCTGCAATTAATAATTTCTAATTCATGCCCACACATCCACCCCCACACACGCATTTGGCAACTAGTTGTCATGACAGAACTTTTTTTTTTGTCAGAATTTTGGATGCAGGTATGAGTTTGAGTTTGATTTATTGTTGTCACTTGCATTGTGATACAGTGAAAAGTGTCGTTTTGCATGCTATACAGGCAGGTCATACTATACAAAGTGCATCAGGGTAGCAGACAGAGTGCAAAATACAGCATTTCAGCCTCAGAGAAGGTGTACAGAGAGAGAGAGAGAGATCAGAATTAACATTTGAGAGGTGCTTTCAGAAGTCTGATAGCAGCAGGGAAGAAACTGTTCTTGAATCTTGACTACATGAGCTCAAACTTTTCTATCTTCCACCTGATGGAAGAGGCTGGAAGAGATTTTAAGTGGGGTGGGCAGGGTATTTGATTATGTTGGTTGCTTTCCTGAGGCAGAGGGAAGTACAGATGGAGTCAATGGATGGAAGGCTGGTTTGTGTAATTGAATGGGCTGTGTTCATGACAATCAGAAGTTTCTTGCAATTTTGGGAACAGCTGTTGCCATACCACACTGTAATGCATCCAGATAAGAAGTTTTCTATGGTGTATCTATAAAAAATTGATAAGAGTCTTTACGGACATGACAAATTTCCTTTGCTTCCTGAGGAGGTAGAGGCATTGTTGAGTTTTCTTGACTGTTGCATCAATGTGGAAGGACGAGGACAGATTATTGGTGATCGTCACTTCTGGGAACTTGACACTCTCGATCATCTCTACTTCAGCTCAATTGATGCAGACAGTGGCGTGTCCTGCATTCTGCTTTCTGAAGTCAATGAGCAGCTCCTTCATTTTGCTAACATTGAAGGAGAGATTGTTGCCCTTACACCATGCTGCTAAGCACTCAATCCATTTCCTGTATTCTGTCTTGTTGTTGTTTGAGATCTGACCTACAATGGTCGTGTCATCAGCAAACTTGTAAACAGATTTGGGGTGGAATTTGGCCACACAGTCATGAATGTTTCAGAATTATAGTAGGCGGCTGAGTATGTAGCCTTGTGGGGCATCGGTGTTGATGATTATGTGTGGAGGAGGTGCTGTCACCTATTCTTATAGGTGGCAGTATGGGGAGGCGATGGTCTAGTGGTATTAATGCTGGACTGTTAATCTAGAGACCCAGGTAATGTTCTGGGGACCCGGGTTCGAATCCCACCATGGCAGATGGTGGAATTTGAATTAAATAAAAATACCTGGAATTAAGAGTCTGATAATGACCATGAATCCATTGCCGATTGTCAGGAAAAACCCATCTGGTTCATAATGTCCTTTAGGGAAGGAAACTGCCTTCCTTACCTGGTCTGGCCTACATGCGACCCCAGACCCACAGCATAGTGGTTGACTCTTAACCCCCCTCTGGGCAATTAGGGACGGGCAATAAATGCTGCCTAGCCAGCGACACCCTCATCCTGTAAATGAATAAAAAAAAGTCTATGGGTCAGGAAGTCGAGGATCCAGTTACAGAGGGCAGAGCAAGACCTGGGTCTCAGAGTTTCAAGATGAGTTTGTTTGGAATTATGGTGTTGAAGATGGAGCTGGATGAGCATAGGGCCAGGAAGATGGTGTCTGCCATGGACCTGTTGCAATGGTAGGCGAATTGCAAAGAATCAAGGCAATCTGGGAGGCTGGAGTAGATGTGAGCCATGACTTACCTCTCAAAGCACTTCATAATTATGGAGGTCAGAGCCTCTGGGAGGCAGTGTTTCAGGCACATTGCATGATTTTTCTTTGGCAACTGTAATTCAAAATACAGCTGTATTTCTGATAGATTTGGAAATGTGTCCACTTTTCTGGTGAAAGCAATATTCTTACTGGAATCAGGATTACAAAACGGTTGAGTTGAGAGGCAGGACATTAATTGAGCCAGGAGGTTATGTGTTATTATCTGTGAGACGTAAAACAGCAGACTGAAGAATGTTATCCAAACGGTATAATTAAATACCATTCAAACACAGCAGCAGTCTCAGTTATGTGACTGAAGCTCCTGACTGGGACAGGTCGGGTAATGAGGTATTCTTGGCAGTGCTAGTCAAAAACCATTGAATGTTGTAGGAGATAACTGTGGATATCATTTGTACCAGCTCATGCATAACTGTTTTGAATGGTTTCAGTTGTACTGTCCTGGCTGAGAGAATTTCATCTGTTGCTCTTCTGTATTGAGTAGCCTGGATGGTCTACACGATGCACAGATGTGACATTCTAGGAGGATGGTGTAAGCTGTCACTGCTAAGAAAATTCCAAAGGAATTGTGTTCCTCTGGCATCATGAGATTGGCTATTATTAAAAGATGAGAATATATTAATTTTCAACAAAAAAATAGAAACTCTCTTGATGCATTCTGTGAAATAGTCAGGCATGTCTAGAGTTGTTCTACTGGCCCTGGCTCCTTTGTGACATCAGAGACCCAGCAATATGGTCACTAGACTCAGTTGTCTGGCCTCGAAGGGCTGTTTCTGCAAAGTGTCTGGGATCAGAAAGTCCTGGCTGAAAAAATATAAAAATGTGGGAATGTAGGAGTCTTTGCAGGCAATATCAATATGCTCAGCTTTAATACTGACAATAAGGTCTGGGCCGATGTACCGCAGATTGGCCGAATGACCTACTTCTGCGCTTTGAAGGTCTGAGTAGATGAGCGAGTCTATAAGTGTAAGATCAGTCTGTTAATATCATTGCATGCCTTTTCCTTCTTAGAGTTTCTCTTTCTGAAGTGAAGGGGTTGAACATTAAGATGTGATCACATCTATAGTTGAATAGTTGGTGTTTTTCTGTCCAAAGTGAATTCAGTCAGAAGTCACACAATGCCAGGCTATAGTCCAACAGGTTTATTTGAAGTCACAAGCTTTTGGAGCATTGCTCATTCATCACCCCGACAAAGGACCAGCGTATCGAAAGCTCGTAATTTCAAATAAACATGTTGGGCTCTAACTTGGTGTCGTGTGATTTCTGACTTTGTTCACCCAAGTCCGATACCAGCATCTCCACGTCAAAGTGAATTCAGCAGCTTTGGGGAATAGTGGAGTTTTCTTTTGCTTTTGAAATTTCTAGTTTGTTAGACATCTGTTGATTTAATTGTGGAATGGGGTGGTGAGAAGGGAGATCATAAACATTGCCTAATATAAACCGTTGATGATTTGTAGCAATTTTGGAATAGTTTATTGAACTTGATATGCAGTGGTTTAGATGATACAATAGTTAATCATATAAAGAGAGTCAGAATCTGTGACAGTTGGGGATGGTTCACCGTTACCAGAGGACACACAGACTGTCGGTGCAGAATGTACCAGTCTCATTATAGTAGTTTGGGCAGCATCCTGCTCTCTCAGCAAGGTTTTAGGGAACTCTTCCCCAAATGTTCCTTCTCTCCTTCTGGTTCATCTTCCGTCTGGAGAAGACAGCTTTGTGAGGACTGCCTAATGAGGACTCCATTCTGCTCCTGAACATTTATTGTGCGATAATGTTTCTAGGGCAAGTTAGCTTCTCTGTGTCAATCAATTGTCTGAACCAATTTGGCCACTGGCCCATGGAGCAGCCACTCATGATATTGGATGATCATCATCCCCTTACCTGTCTTCACCTGAGGGTTAGTTTACCATTTTTTCTCTGAACAAATACCTCTTTTTTTGAAAACAATACACTGATAATAGGGTGCATTTGGTGCGAGATAAGTTGTTGCTGTTAATTTAACGTGCATCATGACCTCTGTGTTTTCAGTAATTCATTCCTTGGTTTTAATATGCTAGAATTTCACAACATATTGCTGTAATAGTTGTTAAATAAAATCTTTTGTGACACAACAAATACTAAAAAAATTCAATTATAATTTCTGACAGTCCACCCTTTGATGAGGAAATGCCCTTGTTGACTTATCGCAACTAATGTTCAACTAATCTACTTATATCTAAGGTACATGTTTAGTTCCCAAACTTCTTGATTATATGTTGCATATAACACTTAGAACACATTGCGGAAGTTCACTCTGGCCAGGAAATGCAATTCCAAACTTGAGAATTCAATCTTTACAATTCTGAACTTAACCATTTCCCAAAACTCTTCCTTTAAATTTAATCTCTTCAATGGGCTTTTATATGATCTCTGACAAGCTCGTTAATATTTTTCCTTTCACACAACAAGACTGTTAGTGTTCTAATTACTTTGTCTCAACACTACTTCCGGGGTCCTCGCTGTATTTTTGAAACCTGTTTAAAAATACAAAAACAAATCCATTGTGGTTCTGGAAGAAGCCCGATAGTTTATAATATTTAGACACATCTATTGCCAATTCCCACAGCTTTTTATTTTCCTTATCCAACTGTAAAGCACACAAATGGGCACCACAGGCTAAATTATTCCAGACTGTTTCTAACTCAATTCTTCCTTTCATAAACTCTACTGAAAGCCTATCATTTGGGCACATTTGTAATTACCATCGCAAAATTCTATCATTTCCAGTACAGCTCCTGCTGGCGATGATTCTAACTTTTCCATTAAACTATTTATCAGTCATGTTTTAGAATTATTCCAATGACATGGTAACTTCAATCAAAGTCTGTTACTTCTCCCAGCTTCTCAAACATACAGCCAGTTAAACATCGAATTCCGTGGACACTGCCAGTCCCACCAATTGTTGATTTTTTTGTGGGTTCATGATCACAGATACCTATTAGAAGAGTTAACGATATGTTACAATTTTCCGATAGTTTATTGAGTTTGTAAAGAAGCAGCCAATTAGATCTGACATGTTGTTAATTAGATTAGAAAGTGTACAACCGTGACAATTGGGAATAGTTCACTGATACCAGGGGACAACCAGGCTGTTAGCAGGGAATGTTTTAGACTCATTAAGTGGTGGGGGCAGCATCCTGATCTCTAGCTGAACTGTTAGGGAATGCTTCCCTCAACCTTCCTCCTCTACTTCTTGTCCGCCTTCCATCTGCCTAGTGAGGGTTGCTTAATGGAGATTGCTCTCTGGGGACCATCCAATAAGAACTGTTGGTACAAGGTCTGCTTGATGAGAACCTCCCCCACCCCCCCCAAAAGAAAAGAGCTTCCCTCTTTGACTGGGCAGTATTGTTATATCTCCAGGGGCAAGCAACTTCTACTATGCCAATCAATTATCTGAAGCCTTTTGGCCAGTGGCCATGGGACAACTACTCATGATTTCTGATGACCATTGTACCCTTTCCCACCTCCATTGGAAGGTTAATTTTGATTTGTTCTGAGAATAAAACCTTATTTTCAAAAGAAACACACAAATAATAATGTATTTGACACCAGATAAATTCAGCTGCAAGGAGTTTTCGCTAAAACAGATTATTTTTGCCACATTTATTTTTCAACTAATCTCTGGACTTGTCTCCATGAAGATTTCACCTACATTTTACAGATCTTCTCTGAATTTGCTTGCAGTCCCTAGGTAAAAACATGACTTCTGCAGCAATGACTGTATAATCTGTGTGTTGGCTCCTCCAAGAGATCTGGGTGCATGTCTTTCAGAGTTAGACAGCTCTCTGACAATCTGGAGAGAGTAAAAACTGATGTCTCCAACCTGCAACACCTCAGTTCTTAGGTCCACCTATCAAACATTTATTTTAATGGCAGTGTTGGGGTTGTTCTGTTTGTACAAGTCAGTCAGCTGGGACAGTGTGGGAGCATTGTTTGTAAACACATACAAACAGAATAAAATAAAATGAAGCCAAGACTTTGTATCTTTAGCGCCTAACAACCCCTGCTGTAGGGAACACTATACAGCTTCATTGTCTCAGTTTTTTATACATTAGGATAATTTTGTCTGCGCGATGAGTTTAAGACTAGCAAATATTAAATGGCAATGATAAGAAACAGCTTAAGGCAAACAAACGAACAGTCACATTGACGGACTGAGTATGGAAGGTTTTCTCCAATGGAACAAGCATCACCAGAAGACCTAACACCACAAGGTGTAGCAGCAGAGGTTAACAATTCATGTCTGCTCCTTGGCTGTTCTCATCATTCTCAACCCAACTTTCCTCCCTTTTTCCTATGACCCAACCCTCCCAACATTGACTAAAAACCCATCCTTCCCATTGAAAGATCACCATCACATTTCTCAAAGAGGAACTGTGACCAATCATGAGGTCACTTGCTTGCAATAGTCACATAAAACATCTGGGAGATTTTTCAGGACAGTAAGATCTTTGATTGTCTTCACACTAAGTTTAAAATTAAACAAATTGGCATGTTTGTTCCCAGTATTTGTCATGCGTTCCTTTGTTGTTTATTTAAATGTCAGATGTCACTGCCATAGTCCATTGCTTTTGACTTTGATCCACAAGTTTGAAATTTGCTACCTTTGAGGGAATATGCCACCTGTAACCTGGCAAAAATCAAGCGTAAAGAACAGAATGTATTGAACCAAATGATAGAAAATCTAAGGAATGAATGTGCAAAACTATTTTCTTTACAGTCTCAGAGACTAATGGAATTCTACTGTAGGAAAGAAGTGAAATTAAGACTCTGCTACAAGTATGTTCTGTTAGAATAGATTTGCCTTGTCCACATTTTTGGCAAATAATCTGAGGGTTTGTTTCCATAGAAGCTTCACCACAGTCTTCAGCTCGTCTCTGAATTTGTTCTGGGTTGCTACATAAATACATGGGTTTATAAAACAACTCAACAACTTAAAGATACTTCCTGTTTCAATTGCGATGTATTGAGTCTTTGTGAGGTCACCTCGGTAATAATTAGGGTTTGACAGTTTGGTGGTGACCAAGCTCACAGAATATGTCAACCAAAGCAGGATGAAACTGACTGATACAGAGAACAATAAAATGATGGATTTCCTCCGGTTTTCTGTCTCTGAATTTCTGTGTTTCTCATTTCTGTGACCCTGGAGTCCAATGCGAGTTCTATTCGCCACTAAAATACAGTGAATGGTTAAACAATTAAACAAGAAAATTAGGAGAAAAGGAAGCCAAACAATCCAGGCACTGTAAAACCAGATAAATGCTCTCCCTGCAGATGAAGCTAAGAAAACCGCACTTGTTTGGCAGCCCCAGTGGGTTTTGTTAATGATTTGCTCAGGTTTATATGCAAATAAAACAGGGATATTCTTTAAGAAGATTAGGACTGAGAGGCTTATTACTACTGTGGTTGCAGCTCTTTTGGTGCAATACTTTGTTTTAAACTTCTGACAGCAGACCACCACAAACCTGTCAAATGTGAAGGAAACAGTAAACCAAACAGTTAAATCGAGAGTGATGGTTATCGTGTAGACGACAAATATACACACAGGAGTGTGAGACAAGAAGGAGAATGGAAAGCGATAACTCAAAATACGATACACTATAATACTATTAATTACGACCAATAAATTTGATGTTGCCATGGCCACCATGTAAACAGAGATGCACTTGGAAAGACCACAGGTTCCTCGCAAGAGAATTAAAACAGTCATCAAGTTTGCTGTAAGAGAGACAGACAAGATCGATAACTTTCCAATTCATTATTGAAATAGAGGTGAAGATACTTAATAAGGGTATTCTGTGTGATTTACAAAATATGAAATTTAACTAAATCTTTAATGTGCTAGTGCAGATGTCATTGCATGTGGCATAGTAAGACAGTCTAAAGAGCAACTAAAATCTTTGCAGATTTATAGCACATTATTATTACACCAGGAATGTTTTCACACAAAGGGAAAAGCAAAAAGTGTCCACACATAGTTCTTCATTTTGTTTCATTTTGGAACACTGACATTGGAGCACTTAACATTGCCTAAAAGCAAACCAGTCAGAATGACTCACCTGGAAGGCAAACAGCCGCTAGAATTGGATAGTAGATCTCTTTCAGCAACAAAATCACTGGTTTCCCCATTTGTTGAGAATGCAAGACTTCTGGAGGTGCTGAAAGTCTGTGACTCTTACATAACTAAGGTAGGGAAAGGCAGTCTACATTTATACATGCATCAGACCTCCAGAGAGTCAATTATGACAAATCATTACACACATTAGTTACAATCATTTAGAAAAATAATCTCTTTTATTTTGCTTATTACATTAAATGAAAGAAAACCAGATTCAAGTACACCGACTTCACACTCATTGCTCTCTCCTTTCACTGGATCCTTATTTTATGTACGTCACTTTATTTCTGAATTTAGGCAGTTACAATTTGTGTAAAATAGCTCTACCTTGTGAATAGTGAATTCAGGAATCGCTAGAGTCAGGGAGGGTCCCAGAGGACTGGAAAATCGCTAATGTGACACACCTGTTTAAAAATGGAGTGAGGCAAAAGACAGAAAATTACAGGCTGATTAGCCCAACCTCGGTCATGGGTAAGATTTTGGAGTCCATTGTAAGTGATGAGATTTCTGAATATTTGGAAATGTATGGTAAAGTAGGGCAAAGTCAGCACGGTTTCATCAAAGGGAGGTCATGTCTGACAAATCTGCTAGAATTCTTTGAGGAAGTAACGAGCAGGGTAGAACAAGGAGAGCCAATGGATGTTATCTACCTGGACTTCAAGAAGGCCTTTGACAAGGTGCCGCACAGGAGGCTGCTGTGTAAGATAAGGGCCCATGGTGTTAGAGGCAAGATGCTAGCATGGATAGAAGATTTGCTGTCTGGCAGAAAGCGGAGAGTGGAGATAAAGGGGTCTTCCTCAGGATGGCATCCAGTGTCAAGTGGTGTTCTGCAAGGGTCAATGTTGGGACCACAACTTTTCACTTTATATATTAATGATCCAGATGAGGGAACTGTGGGAATTCTGGCTAAGTTTGTAGACAATACAAAGATAGGTGGAGGGACAGGTAGTATTAAGGAGGCGGGGAGGCTGCAGAAGGATTTGGACAGGTTAGGAGAGTGGGCAAAGAAGTGGTAGATGGAGTACAACGTGGGAAAGTGTGAGGTCATGCACTTTGGTAAGAAGAATAAAAGCATGGACTATTTTCTAAATGGGGAGAAAATTCAAAAGTCTGAAGTGTAAGGAGACTTGGGAGTTCTAGTCCAGGATTCTCTCAAGGTAAACTTGCAGGTTGAGTCAGTCGTCAGGAAGGCAAATGCAATGTTGGCATTTATTTTGAGAGGGCTTGGATATAAATACAGGATGTACTACTGAGGCTTTATAAGGCTCTGGTCAGGCCATATTTGGAGTATTGTGTGGAGTTTTGGGCCCCATATCTCAGGAAGGATGTTCTGGCCCTGGAGCAGGTTCAGAGGAGGTTCACGAGAATGGTCCCAGGAATGGAAAGCTTAACATATGAGGAACATTTGAGGACTTTGGGACTATACTCATTGGAGTTCAGAAGGATGAGGGGGGATCTAATTGAGACTTACAGAATACTGAATGGCCTGGACAGAGTGGATGTTGGGAAGATGCTTCCATTGGTAGGAGAGACTAGGACCTGAGGGCACAGCCTTAGAGTAAAGGGAAGACCTTTTAGAATGGAGATAAGGAGAAACTTCTTCAGCCAGAGAGTGGTGAATCTATGGAATTCACTGCTACTGAAGGCTGTGGAGGCCAGGTCAATGAGTACATTTAAGACTGAGATAGATAGTTTCTTGATTATCAAGGGGATCAAGGGTTACAGGGAGAAAGCAGGAGAATGGGGTTGAGGAACTTATCAGCCATGATTGAATGGCGGAGCAGACCCGATGGGCCGAATGGCCTAATTTCTGCTCCTATGTCTTATGGTCTAATTAGTTTTACTTTATATATTATCATCCATCCTTTTATCTATTCTGCATGGCTCCTCATTACCAATAGCTGCATCTGTGAAGTATGCTCATCCCATTCTAATTATTGCTCAGCGTCTAAAAGTATAAACTCAAGCCTGAATAATGGATGAAGGAACCCTAATAGATTTACATCCGTCTTGGAGATTCACTGTGTTCTGCATCCCATATCATTTTGATGAATGCCGTCCTCTCAGCACACAGCACATTCCAGTACTCCTGAAGCTGAAAACCTACAATAGTTCAGCTTGAATAAGAGCACATAGCACCAAATGATTTTTGGTTTTCCTTCTACAAAATACATTGTACTTCCCTCAAGCATCACATTAAAACAAAAGAAAATGGAGGGGGATGCTTGCGTAGAAATTAAGTATCAACAGTATCTGTACAGAAGTAGTATTAGAAATTAATTGGGCTAAAGGCAGTAAATCTCCTGGTCCAGGTGGTTTACATCCTAGGATCTTAAATAAGTAGCTACAGAGACAGCAGATGCATTGGTTGTAATTTATCAAAAATTCTTGCATTCTAGAGATTTGAAAACTGCCATCATGTCACCCTATTCAAAACGGGAGTGAGGTAAAACGATGGTAAATGTAAAGTGGTTAGCCAAATATCTCTTGTTGGTACTCAACCCCTGACTCCCTAAAGCCTGTCCACCATCTACAAGGCACAAAACAGGAGTGTAATGGAAAACTCCCCACTTGTCTGGATGGATGCAGTTCCAACAAACACTTTAGAAGCTCGACGCCATCCAGGACAAAGCAGCCCTTCATCACCAATGCTCAGCAGCAGCAGTGTGAACTATCTATAAGATACACAGCAAAAATTCACTGAGACTCCTTAGGCGGCACCTTCCAAAAAATGAACCCTACCATCTAAAAGACATGGGCAACAGATACAACAGAACATCACCATCTTCAAGTTTCCCTCTAACCCACTCACCCTGGGGTTGGTGGAAGGCCGAAATATATCCCTGGATGAAAATCCTGGAACTCCCTCCCTGTGTGGATCTACTGACAGCTCATGGGCTGCAGAAGTTCAAAAAGGCAGCTCACCAGTACCTTCTCAAGGGGAAACCAGGGACGAGCAATAAATGCTGTGCAGCCAATGAAGTCCATAAAATCTCATTACATGCCTTTTCCAAGATAAACCCCTCCTGACGGCAGTAACTGACTCCTTATTTAATAATGCAACATCACCTCCTCTTTTACTCCTTACCCTATCCTGTCTGAATATCCCATACTCTGAATGTTGCTAGTCCTGCCTCACTCTCTGCCACTTCTCTGAATTGGCTATAACATCACAATTCCTTGCATTAATCCATGCACTTAACTCATATGTTTTAGCTTTAGTATGCCCAGCATTAAAGTCGAGTCCTTCCAGTCACACGTTACTCCTTTGAATCTCAACGTGGCTTAACTCTCTCTGACTTGGTTCCTTTTCCATATTATGCTGTGTCCCTATTGTACTGATGCTCTATGTGCTTTTCCCCTGCTGAACTAGTTTAAACTTCTCCCAACAGCACTAGAAAATCCACCCTCAAGTATCTTGACCTCATTCTGGTTCATATCTGTAGATCTCTTTGAGTTCTGGCAGAATGGTTCATTTTACAAGTTAGTTTTTCATTAGTTTCTGTCTTTCACCATATAGAGGGCAGAGGAAGAGACAGAGCATCCTTGTTCTGAATCCAAGTTCTTCTGTCCTCATTTGCTGCTCTAAGCAATAATTTAAAATTGCTCAATGTGTACTCTTGAATTTAGGTTTCCAAGTTGAAAAGTTGAAGGCAGCTCTTTCATCTCTAATATTGGAAACTTATCATATAGATATGAATTAAAAAGGCCGTGTACATTTTTTGTTACTGACTGAGTTTTCTTGTTTCAATTTCTTCAGATAAAATGATAATTGTAATCCAGCCAGTTTAGTGGTATGAACTTGCCTCGATCCAAGGTGAGGTAATCATGGCAGCCATGAGAAAGATGCTTGAGCAGATTTGTAGCTCGGGTTGTGGATGCTGTGGTTGGTTTTCTTGCTGAGCTGGTTCACTAGTCAGACGCTCAAAAGCATAGCCCTTCCACAGATCCAACCCAAACTATAGATCTGATATGTGGACGTCGTCATCAAATGGACTAAACTAGAAGAAATACGCTGACTTATAAAACAACTTTTTACCGTCATCAAATTCACCAGAGAAGAAGAAAAGAACAAACAGCTCCCATTCCTGGACATGATGGTAGAATGCAGGGCCAATGGGGAATTTCTGACCAAAGTAAACAGAAAGGCCACACACATGGATCAAGTCCTAAATTTCAACAGTAATCACTCCAACACCCACAAACGGAGTTGCATAAAAACACTGTTCAAACGAGCCACAACACACTGCAGCAACCCAGAACTACGTCAAAATGATGAAGAATACCACCACCAAGTATTTAGAGACAACGGATACCCGAACAGCTGGTCCGACAATGCCTATCACACAAACAACAACAGGAAGATCCAGTATGCCCCGACACACTTGTCACATTACCGTACATCATGAATGTGTCTGAACTGACCATAAGACTCCTAAGGTCACTGGGCATCAGAGTAGCACACAAACCTACATCAACCCTACACCAACTGCTATCAAGAACCAAAGACCCCTTACCCACTATGGAATATGATATACAAGATTCCATGCAAGGACTGTGACAAATATTACATTGACAGACTGGAGAAAAACTGGCTATGAGAATATATGAACACCAACTAGCAGCAAAAAGACACAACCAACACTCACTCGTCTCCACACACACCACAAGGAGAACCACCAGTTCGATTGGGACAATGTTAGGATCCTAGGACAAGCCAAACAGAGACAAACATGGGAATTGCTAGAGGCCTGGTTCTCACCAAGAAGGCCATCAATAAATGCATAGAATTATATACACACCACTGCAAATGAGGTAATCAACGGACTCTCGAGTTTAAATATAAGCAGGAAAATACAAGAATGCTTCATCAGAGGTGGCACTGATGATATTACCCAGCAAGGAAATGAAACATCTGCAAACTAACAAACCAGCTTGGCGAGCGAACCAAGCGCGGCAGCCATGAGAAACTCAGCACCTCTGCCAGCAGGTGTGGAGAGAGAAAAATAGAGTCAATGTTTCAGTCTGTTATGACTCTTCTTCAGAACATCATCGCCGTTTGCAACATTAATTCTACTTTCATCAGTCTCAATTCATTCAAAATGGGCATGGGACAGAACTTGTACCAACTTAACAAGTTTTAAACACTGAGGATGTGGGTTGGATGGTGTGGACATTGGAACAATATAGATAACACATTTATGAGATTAGGGTTAGCAAGATGGGTGTAGAATTATGCGGAAACTTTCACACAGATTGGTTCAAACCAGCCGGTGTTTAACCTTCAGAGTAGAATTATTTTGGCTCTCTGTATGATCGAATCCTCTCTCATATTTCAGATTGAAATGTATATAGCTTTGAGCAGCAAAAGAGGAGAGAAGAATTTGGAGGAGCAGAATGTGGATCTTTATAACATACACTATTAACATTCTTCATTTGAGAGGGTTCAACATTCATTACTTTAAAGTTACTTTTCTAATTTTCCGTTTCAAACAGTAAGCCTATGTACAAACATGGGGATGGGAAAAATACAGACTTGAACCTGGAATGCTTGCTATACACCAAATATATACCATATTCACTTCATATCACAGCTCCCACAGGACAATAATGTTCCTGAGATGGATGTGTGAAATGGTAATTACTCACCATGCAATGGTTCCAGTCCCACCCAGTTTCTGGGTTCCTATCTGGGTACAACATATAGAATGGCATCGTGACTAAACTTTGAGTCAGCACAGGAAGCAAAGCTGCCTCTATGTACTGGTTCTTCCAGGTCTGCAACTGAGTCTTTTTTTACCAATTTTTAACAACCAGACTTTCAATTCATTCAGACATGGTGATTTATATGTTTTTAAATAAGTCGAACATATTCAGTGTTGCTTACTTAGCATGCTCTTCCCATGATATGTTTCATTCTCATTTTAAATATGGTACTATAAGTGACCTGGTCTTTTGTGAAGACAAGCTCAAAGACTTCAAGATGTCCCTTACTCACACCCTCTGCCTCCACAGATAGATTGTCGCTTTCAATGTAATATAGCCTACTTGTTGCTTCATTTATCCTTGCGCTTTATATACTTCTAACAAAAAAACGTTTTGTTTTCTTTGGTGTATCCTCTCACTACTTTTTCATGACCTCTGTTTGCTTTTCTTTCCTGAACTTCTTTTTCTAATTCACCTTTATGCGTTTTGTACTGTTTTTGGTTTTCTGCAGTTTTTCACTGGCTTTGCCTGATATGATTTTTCTTCCTTTTTTTTGAAACTGACCCTTAGTACAGCTGCTCAGTGGAGCAACCTGCAGAATTTGTTGTTCCACATGTTTGCTTGGTCAGATCATGTTCAGCCTAAATTTCCTCACTCACCTTTTTGCGATACAGTCCTCTTGGACTGTCACAGATTTCCAATCTTGCTGTTATTTCCGGCCCACTTGCTTCTCAGCCAAGCACGTTTGAACTACCCTTATAGAAAAAATTACTCTTCTTTTACCTGTTTATTTTTTCCCACAATTATGATACAACCTGTTGAATTGCCTTACCTACCACAAAAGTGCTCTCCCTAATAATATTCGTTTGAGCTGTTCTACCTCAGTCTCCAAAATTTTAATCTGTAATTTCCAAAGCTGGCAGCCACACCATTGGACTGTGACAGACTGGTTAATACTGTTGTATATTTAAATTCTGAAGTATTCATGCATTTTCACTGCCTGTGTCACAAATCATATAAGGGCTCACAATATTACTGTTAATGTATTGCTGTTTTTTCTCAGCTTACTGGGAACTTGCCTCCAAATATGTACAACTTTCTTCAGTGGGTTCAAACAACATGGGCAATATAGTGTTTCATTTATTGAACATATGTATTCTCCTTTCTAGATCCATCTAACATATCCTTTCTACCAATGTATCTTTTTTGTAAACTTGAATAACTGCTGCTGCCTGCAACTTTGTTTTTCTAATAGGAAACCCTGCCTGAAATTCCAGAAAATCAAAACTTTAAGATGTCACTCATTTGCTTCTCAAAGGTACATTTTCAATCGTGCTACATGTGCCATGCATTGACCATCACCAACAGAGAATCTAACCATCACCTCTTGACAGTCAACGACATTATCATAATTAAAATCTTCATTGTCAACCTTCAGGGTGTAATCTCTGATCAGAATCTGAGCTGATCTATCCATGTCAATATTATAGCTATGGGGAAAAATTCCGCCACCGCAGATTCCTTTACACTTTCAACTGAAATTTCCTGGGATTTAAATCATTTTATTCATTATGCACTTTCAAAAATAGGACCCTCAGCTGAACCTAAGTCAAAAATCTCATGCATTATCGCCTGCTTCCAATAAAGATTTATTGCTGAGACAATAATGCAGTTTCTCAGATAAGAGACTAACCTCATGCCACATTCCAGAAATGGTTCATCAACGCCTGTAATCATCTCACTGGTGCCTGGTCCTTTTCCACAGTAACCCTTCAATGAGGGCAAATGGGATTTCTTTTGTTCCACCTTCGCTGCTCAGGCCTGAAACTCTGCAATTGCTAACAGAAGACTCTCGGTCATTCTTAACCAGCAGAAGCCCCAACCTCCCCAACCAAACCCCAACTTCAAGATATTCCATAAAATGCATGTTTTTGATTATGCTTTGGTCACATATTTTAATATATTCTTAGGTGTTTCCGTAACTCTCTGTAATTTATAATGCATTGTGAGATGCCCTTGGTTCTTGTGTAGGCTAATTGTCAAATATAATGGTAAGCCTTGGCTGTTTCTGATATTGTTGGCCATCTAGCTTTCAGAGTCACACTGCGGTTAACTAAATGAAGCCTGACTTGCTTGAAAACACGATAGCAAAGGAGAAGCAAATGGCTGATGAATTATTTCAGTCTTACTTTACCATTTACCATTCTGACATCGAATGATACTGTTACCCACTGAATTAAATGTATCTGAAGGATATTCTGCCAAAACTGATTCATTGACTTGGAAAGAAGTGTAATTAAAAGTTGCCTATATTCAGGAAAGAAAAGCTTTACTGAATTCTCATTAGGATCACAATAATGTTCAATTCTGGTCTCCTTGCTACAGGAAAGATGTTGTGAAATTTGAAAGGGCTCAGAAAAGATTTACAAGGATGTTGCCAGGGCTGGAGGGTTTGAGCTTTCGGGAGAGGCTGAATAAGCTGGGGCTATTTTCCCTGGAGTGTCAGGGGATAGTGACGTTATTGGCGTTGTAATATAGGCCCCCAAATAGTCAATGGGAATTAGAGGATCAGTTATGCTGGGAGACCAGGGAGACTTTCAGGAACAATAGGGTTATGGTAACGAAGTTCAAATTTCCTAACATAGACTGGGACTGCCATAGTGTTAAGGGCTTAGATAAGGTAGGATTTGTTAAGTGTGTTCAGGAACGTTTACTCAAGCCGTATATAGAGGACCTACTCGGGAAGTGCAAAAGCCGGCCTACTCATGGAAAATAGATCAGGACAGGGGACTGAGGTGGCAGTAGAGGAGCACTTTGGGAGCAATGACCATAGTTCTATTAATTTTAAAATAGTTATGGAGAGGGACAAAACAGATCCACAAGCTTAAGTTCTAAATTGGGGCAAGGTGAATTTCGATGGAATTAGACAGGAGTTTGCAGGGGTTGATAGGAGTAGTTTGTTTGCAGGCGAAGCAATCTCTGGCAAGTGGGAGGCCTTTAAAAGTGTGATAGAGTTTAAGGTCTATATGTTCCTGTGAGGGTGAAGGGCAAGGTTGGCAGGAGTAGGGAACCCTGGATGACAAGATATATTGAGGCTTTGACCAGAAAAAAGAAGAAGGCATGGCTCAGGAACAGGCACCTGGGATCAAAGGAATCCCTGGAGGTATATAGGGGATACAGGAGTTTACTGAAGTAGGAAATCAGAAGGTCAAAAGGGAGATACGAGAAAGCTTTGGCTGAGAAGATTAGGGTGAATCCAAAGAGATTCTTTAAGTATATTAAAGTAAAAAGAATAACTACAGAGTGAATAGGACCCCTCAAGGACCAAAGTGGACATGTATGTGTGGAACCGCAGGAGATGGGCGATGTCCTCAATGAACATTTCTCCTCTGTGTTTACCGTGGAGAAAGGCATGAAGACTTGGGAACTTGGGGAAGTTATTGGCGATGTCTAGGCGACATGCAATGTCACAGTAGAGGAGGTGTTGGATGTATTAAAATGTATGAAGGTGAATAAATCTCCTGGTCCTGACCAGATATATCCAAGAGCTCTGCAAGAGGCTAGAGAAGAAATTGCGGACACCCTGGCGGATATATTTGCATTATTGCTAGCCACACGTGAGGTCCCGGAAGACTGGAGGGTAGAAAATGTTGTGCCTTATGCAAGAAGGATTGCAAAGAAAAACCTGGGAACTATAGACCAGGAAGCCTAACCTCTGTGGTAGGAAAGTTACTTGAGAAGATTCCGAGGGATAAGATAGACATGCATTTGGAAAGAGAGGGTTTGATTAGGATTGATCAGCATGGCTTTGTGTGTGGGAGATCATGCCTCACAAATTTGTTAGAATTCTTTGATGAAGTGACCAGGAAGGTCTATATGGATTTCAGTAAGGCCTTTGATGATGTTCCACATGGTAGTTTGCTCTGGAAGTTTAGATTGCATGAAATCCAGGGTGAGCTGGCAAACTGGATACACAATTGTCTGGATGGTAGGAAGCAGAGAGTAATAGTGAAAGGATGCTTGTCAGACTGGAGGCCTGTGAATGTTGGTGTGCCACAGGTGCTGGTTATGGGCCTATTGTTGTTTGTTATCTATATCAATGATTTAGATGAGAAGGTACAAGGCATGACTAATAAGTTTGAAGATGACACTAAAATAGGTGGTATCATGGACTGTGAGGAAGGTTATCAGAAATTGCAGCAGGACCTTGAACAGCTGGGGAAGTGGGCTGAGAAAGGGCAAATGGAGTTTAATATAGATAAGTGTGAGGTGTTGCATTTTGGAAAGTGAAATCAAGGTAGGAGTTTCATGGTGAATGGTAGGGCATTAAGGAGTGTAATGGAACAGAGAGACCTTGGAGTTCAGGTGCACAGTTCTCTGGAAGTGAGTCACAGGTAGATAAGAAGGTTTTTGGCACACTGGCCTTCATTAGTCAGGGCATTGAGTATAGATGTTATAAATTATGTTGCAGTTGTATAGGACATTGGTGAGATGCATTTGAGTAGTGTGTTCAGTTTTGGTCACCTTGGTATAGGAAGGATGTTATTAAACCTGAAAGAGTGCAGAAGAAATTTACAGGGATGTTGCCAGGGCTCAAGGGAATGAGTTATTGGGAGAGGTTGGACAAGCTAGGACTGTTTACTTTAGAACACAGGAGACTGAGGGGGGATCTTATAGAAGTGTATAAGAGCATGAGAGACATGGATAGGGTGAATGCATTCAGTCTTTTTCCCAGGGTTAGGAAATTGAGGATGAGAAGACGTCAGTTTAAGGTAAGGGGGAAAGAATAAATGGGAACCTGAGGGGCAATTTTTTTACAAAGAGGGTGGTACGCATATGAAATAAGCTGCCAGTGGAAGTGGTTGAGGCAGTACATTAACAACATTTAAAAGGTATTTGGATGAATACATGGCTCGGAAAAGTTTAGAAGGATATGGGCCAAATGCAGGGAAATGGGGTTAGCGTGGATGGACGTTTGATCAGCGTGGACCAGTTTGGGCCAAAGGGCCTGTTTCCATGCTGTAGGACTCTGTGACTCTAAGACTGAGGAGTGATAATGAGGGACATGGATAGGGTGAATAGCCAAGATCTTTTCCCCATGGTAGGGGAGTCCAAAACTAGAGGGCATAGATCTAAGGTGAGAAAGGAAAGATTTAAAAGAAATCTAAGGGGTAACTTTTTCATGCAGAGGGTGGTGCCTGTATGGAATGAACTGCCAGAGGAGCTGGAGGAGGCTGGTACAATTACACATTTTAAAGGCATCTGGAAGGGTAAATGAATAGGAAGGGTTTAGAGGGATATGGATCAAATGCTGGCAAATGGGACGAGATCAGTTTAAGGTATCTGGTCACACAGACGAGCCAGACCGAAAGGCCTATTTCCGTGCTGTATGGCTCAAAAACTCTATGACTCTCCTCCCTTCCCTACCCTCTCTCTCTCTCTCTTTTGTTACAGTAAACCTATTGACAATTGTGACCCTGTGCAGAAGGAATTGTGCTCTCTCCAAATCAATTTCTATCCACATGGTAGCCACGGCTACAGCAGATCTACTGGTCACTCTCTTTCATTGAACTGCGTATCAGATTTACAGTAAATGTTTCCCGCATTCATTCCTCTCCTACACTGTCGTTTGCAAGTTGTTGTACTTGAGTTCTGCCACCATTTCAATCTCAGTGTGGCTTACAGTCTCCTTCACATTTGACAGATTTGCAGCTATTTGTTGTCAGAAACTGAAAACAAAGTATTGCACTGCTAATTGAGCATTAATTGTCATATTTATTGTGTCTGTGCTAATATGTTTAGAGACAATCCCTTTTTGGTTTTTCATATGAACATGAACAAAAAATTAACAACATTTCTTGGGGTTTCCACCTGAGTGTGGCTTTTTTCACGTCAACTGCAGGTAGAGTCTACTTCAATTTGCAAAGTGTTCTTATTTCATTGATTCCTTTTGATTTCATATTATCGTTTAATTGTTTGATAGTTCAGTGCATTTTTATAACCAATAAGCCCCGCAGGAGACTCCAGGCTGATAAGATTGGGAATACACAAGATGCTGTGATGGAAAGCTGAAGGACATCTATTATTTTACTATTTGCTATGACGGGAAATTTCTCATTACTGAGTCTAACCCTGGCAGTAAGCCAATGGACTAATACATTCCTCAAGCATACCTGACTTGACTGCAGAGCTCCTGCATATATTTCCACTGTCATCAGGTATATGCTGACTGAGTTGTGTGTCGATGCAGTGACGCAAGCTAAATTCAGAGAAGAACTCATTAACATGGTTAAGTATCCCTGGACATATTTTTTGACTTTGGTTATAAGTATGAAAGATCAGATCAAAGCTTTCTGCCCGATATACAGCGCAATTGCAGCTCATGATTCCAAGTAGATTAGCAACCTTTCCAGTTAGAACGATAGAAATTGTCAAGTTGAAATCAGTTAGACATCAGAAAACATTTCCTGAATTGTAACTTTGTAACCCAATCAGTGTCTTGAGTTCCATCCACTGCACCTCTCCAGTTTCATTCACCCATTTATGTTCCACTTCTATTTTTATCATAATTTCTGTCTCCACCATTCCACCCTCACTGGTTTTTTCTCAACATTATGAGATTTCTCTACAATGAATTCAAAACAATCGTATGTTTAATAGTTCATTTTGGTATTATTCAACTCCAAAGAACTTTTTTGTTAGCTATCTATTCATTCCTTCATAATGAAAACAAACACGTGGGCACGACATTACCAAAGAAAAAATTCAAAACCTAAGCTTGCGGGAGTCAGGGGAATTGAGCCAAAACAGTACATTGCTGCCCATTTCTTGTAGGCGATTGTTTGATTGCTAATATTTGATTAATTAGAATAAGGCCTGTGATTAGTTGAAGACTACCCAACACATTCCAGCACTGGTAATGGAGATTCCAATCAAATAACTCGGTCCTTCTTTCATCTTTACTCAACAAGAAAAGATGATTTTTTTAGCTTCTGTTTGCACTGTACTTTTAGAATCTTGTAGCATCTCTGCATTATCAAAAGTGAAATATTGATCATCTAATAACACGAATGAGAATGAATGATTAACGATTTCCAATAAAAGGTTTGCTCATGAGGAGTTCTATCCTGCTATAATGTAATCATGGAAAGCATTTTGCACAGATCATCAAATACAGAGAATAAAATGCTATTTAAGACTTAATTGGCTCTTACTGAGTATTGGACCTGAGATATGTCCAGAAGTATTGAATGAAATGATTTTAGATGGCTCTGGAAATGAAAAAGCACAATTAGTGTTTAGACTTCAAAAATATTTTGAGACAGATTTATGACATTGAGGAGATACGTATTAGCTCTGCCATTTGAAGTCTAGCCCCAATGATAGAGCAATGTGATAAATGGCTTTTCAGACTACGTTGAAGATGATTCTTTCTGAACTTATTGTTTTCCTTTCTTTTTGGTAATACCTGACATTTTTGTTGTTAAGCAAAGAAGCAACAATCTCTGCAGTACATTCGATCTGTTAATCCAAATTTGGCCTGGACAATTATTCAGTCCTTGAATATAGCAATAGGGGATTGTATTTTTGTATCAGTTGTCTGCTAGTTCATCATTGAAGATTACACCATATATAACTATATTGTACCAGCTAGATCTTCAAAGGCAATGTCATCATTTGTCTTTAATTTAAGCAGCACAGAAATAAGGACATATTGTTAAAGTTTTCACTTATGGATCATGAGCAAGTGCAAAACTATAAAGAAAATAAATCACATCATTTTCCTTGTGCAGAAATTTATTCCAACTTTTACTTCAGCATGTAATTTCAGTGCAGGCTCATAGTTCCTTGAAAGTGGAGTCACAGGAGATTGGATAGTGAAGAAGGCATTTGCTATGCCGAGGGACCTGGGTGTCCTTGTGCATGGATCACAGAAGGTAGGTCTGCAGGTACAACAAGTAATTAGGAAGGCAAATGGAATTTTGTCCTTCATTGCTAAAGGGATTTAAATAAAAAGCAGAGAGGTTATGTTGCAGCTGTACAAGGTGCTGGTGAGGCCACACCTGGAGTACTGTGTGCAGTAGAGGGGGTGCAAAGGAGGTTCACTAGGTTGATTCCGGAGTTGAGGGGGTTGGCTTATGAGGAGAAACTGAGTAGATTGGGATTATATTCATTGGAATTCAGAAGATTGAGGGGGGATCTTAAAGAAACATATAAAATTATGAAGGGAATAGATAAGATAGAAGTAGAGAGGATGTTTCTACTGGCAGGTGAAGCTAGGACAAGAGGGCATAGCCTCAAGATTAGAGGGAGCAGATTTAGGACTGAACTGAGAAGGAATTTCTTCACCCAGAGGGTTGTTAATCTATGGAATTCCTTGCCCAGTGAAGTAGTCGACGCTACTTCAGTAAATGTTTTTAAAAAAAAGGTAGATTTTTTTTGAACAATAAAGGAATTAAGGGATACGGTGAGAACACGGGTAAGTGGATCTGAGTCCATGAAAGGATCAGCCATGATCTTATTGAATGGCGGAGCAGGCTCGAAGGGCCAGACGTCTTACTCCTGCTCCTAGTTCTTGTGTTCTTATGTTCTTATTTGGTATGCTAACCTTTATTATTATTCAATGTAGGATTGGGAGGTCATTTTGTGGCTGTACAGGACACTGGTTAGGCCAATTTTGGAATACAGCATGCAGTCTTGGTCTCCCTGCTATAGGAAGGATGTTGCGAGACTTGAAAAAGTTCAGAAAAGATTTACAAGGATGTTGCCCAGGGGTAGAGGGTTTGAGCTATAGGGACAGGCTGAATAGGTTGGGGCTATTTTCCCTGGAGTGTTGCAGGCTGAGGTGTGACCTTATGGAGGTTTATAAAATCATGAGGGGCATGGATAGGGTAAATAAAAAAGGCTTTTTCTCTGGGGTGGGGTAGTCCAAACTTAAAGGGCATAGGCTTGAGGCGAGAGACAAAAAACATTTTCACACAGAGGGTGGTGCGTGGATGGAATGAGCTGCCAGAGGAAGTGGTGGAGGCTGGTACATCACAACACAATTGAAAAGGCATCTGGATGGGTCTATGAATAGGAAGGGTTCAGAGGGGTATGGGCCAAATGCTGACAAACGGGATTAGATTTATTTAGGATACCTGGTCAGCATGGAGGAGTTGGACTGAAGGGTCTGTTTCCATGCTGTACATCTCTATGACCCTATGTAACATCTATTGGATGGATTATCAAATAGAGAGAATAAATATGCTGTGTAAAAATTGATCTTTCTGAAAATATAAACCTGCCTAAATTACCGAGCTCAGCAAGCTGCTCTTCAATGTTCCAATTCAACATCATGTTGTCTGGAAGCAAAGCTGTATGTAATTGCAGGATCCAACTGAGGCCGGGCTGTGTCCATTTGACTGACAGTGAACTGCTGAGGGGGTAACTGATAATGCTTTTAGTTCTGTGTAATAACTATAGCCTCCATATTCAGATAGTAAATACTATTTAATATAGAGTTGGGCAGCACAAATACATTTGAATTGCATCAGGCCGCAATTCTTTGACAAACATCTACCACCATGAAATAAAACAAGATCCAATTAATCACAATATCCAAACTTGACGGGAAAAAAACTAAAATACATGCAGAAGTTAACACTTTGGTGCACTCTGTTAAATTCATTCATAAATGATTCCAATTCACAATTCTTGTTTGTATATTTACAATTGCAGCGCTCCCTATAGTTCCCCCATTTAGTAATATCATTGAGTCTGGCTGATATTTAAAAAAAAACGACCATTTCCTCTCCTGTATTAGCTACCCCTAGAGAACAAGACATTTCATTTACCATTATATATTTTAATCCTATTTTAATGGGACAGTTAATTTGTTTCTCTGCATTCCATCCTCCACCATTTCTAATCAAACAACTACAATGTCTTTCATAACTCATTCATTTTTAAAGAAACTATAGTTGAAGTCCCCGCAGTCTAATTTTAAATAAATGCTTATTCTGCTTCTCCCGCAGTAGTCTCAGTTTTAGTTGACATGGCTTAAAACACAAATAAGTTTTCTTCCCCCATCTTTATTTTTATTCAACTTTATCTTCTTCATTCAGAACTACCATTGACAATGCCTCTTCTGGAATACTGTGTCCAATTCTGATCATCCTGTTATAGGAAGGATATTATTAAGCTGGAGAGGGTTCAGAAGAGATTTGCCAGTATATTGCAGCAAATGGAAGGTTTGAGTTATAGGGAAAGGCTGGATATGCTGGGATGTTTTTCAATGGAGTGTAGGAGGTTGAGAGGTGACCTTATAGAGGTTTATGAATTTGTGAGGGGTATAGACAAAGTGAATGGCAGACGTCTTTTCCCTAAGGTAAGGCATTCCAAGAGTAGGGCGCATATTTTTTGTTCTGGTCTATCATCCCTTGATGCAGTTCTTTGGTGAAGGGAAAATTTCTATTTCGATGCCAATTCATGAGATCGTCCTTTAAACGAATCTTTCACATAGATCTTCACCACAACAGGGTTTATATTCATTAATATGAAATAAATCACAAACACGGTTACATGATTCAGTGATTAAAATAATATAATAATAAGTATTGCATTGGATTATCAAGGTTTGTGCATGTATATTAGTGTGTGAATGTGCATTGGTTTGCAACAATTATCTTGTTCCTCTTTGACAGCCGTATAATTTTCATAGTTATCTTTTTGCTCTTAATCTACTGACAAAACATTTTTTGTCGATCTTACCCACTGATAATTTCCTTATATCAGAGACAAAAAAACTGCAGTTGATAGGAATCCAAGGTAGACAAACAGGAGGCTGGAAGAACACAGCAAGCCAGGCAGCACCTGGAGGAAAGGAGCAGTCAAGGTTTTGGGTATTACCCTTCTTCAGGATTAATTTCCCTATGCTCCCTTGGCCTTTCTGAGTGTTTTTTTCTAATTTTTACTTCATCCATGTAGAGTCTCTACGAGGCTTTCTATAATTTTAGGATATTTTGTTATAATCGGTATCTTTATTTTCCTGTTCCATCTCAGCCTGCATGCTTGGGGACACCTATGGGACTGTAGACCTGGAAGTACAATGATTTCTGTTGCTGGGTCATGTCTACACTGTGTCTTTGAAATGTGACTTTTGAAAACTTCTAACTGATTGTCATTAATTATTTCTTCAAAAATCCACATCCAGTCCAACTTCACCAGATAATCTCGCAGATTCATAAAATTTGTCTGCACCAAACATCAAAGTATTACTCTCGTTTTTCAAGGACCGCAATTTCCTCTCCACAGTGGTCTGTCTTTTCTCCCATCTATCCGCTCCTCCCACCTCACTGACCAACCCCCACCCCTACTTCCTACCTACTAGCCTCATCCCCGCCTCCTTGACCTGTCCGTCTTCCCTCCAACCTACCTGCCCCTCCCTCCCAACTGACCAACCCCCATTCCAACTTCCTACCTACACTCACCTTTACTGGCTCCATCCCCGCCTCCTTGACCTGTCCGTCCTCTCTCCCACCTATCTGCTCTTCTTCCATCATCGCTTCCCCCTCTCTCTATTTATTTGAGTCCCCTTCCCCTCCCCCATTTCTGAAGAAGAGTCCAGACCTGAAACGTTAGTTTTCCTGCTCCTCTGATGCTGCTTGGCCTGTTGTGTTCATCCAGCTCTACACCTTGTTATCTCATATTCTCCAGCATCGGCAGTTCCTGCTATCTCTCAAAGTATTACCCTCATTGTCTTTGTCATCTTCCATATTTACAGCAAATGCAAACGTCTGAATGTCACTGTCTCAAAAATAGCCACTCTCTGGCAATTCATTCATAAGACCAGCTTCATTCTATAAGATTAAATCCAGAATTGCCATCCCTCTCATTGGGTTTTTACGTTCTAAAGAAGTTAGTAAAATATATTAAAATATATGTGTTGCGGTCTCAGTGCATTTATTCTGTTCATATCCTGATTGATATTTCAGAGATGAAATCCCCAACTACTCCTGCTGTAGTGTTTTAACATTCATAAATGTCTTACATATTGCTCTTTAATTTTCCTCAGAGGATTTGGCCGTTGACAATAAACTATTAGCCGTGTGGCTGCCACCATTTTTAAAGTTCTCAGCTGAACGCTTATCGTGTCTTTTTTTAATTCATTTAATACATCAGTGAGGGCCCTATTAACCAGAGTAGAGGAGGGCAATCCTCAGTTAAGGACAAAGGAGCTCATCTTGGATACATGGGGGTGGAAGGTGACATCATCAGGACAGATGAAGATGCAGTAACAGGGAGAGTGGAATGCAATCCTTACAGGAAGCAGGAAGTGCATTCGAGGTAACTGTGGGAGGCGGTGGGTTTATAATGGATATTGATGTACAACCTTGCCCCAGAAATGGAAACAGAGAGGTCAAGGAAGGGAATAGTCAGAAACAGATCAGGGGACCATGAGAGAAAATTAGAAATTTGAAGCAAATAATGTATTTTTTTCTAATTCTGGCAAGAGCAGGAATAGCACCAAATTGCATCACTGATATATTGGGGGAAGAACTGGGGGTGGAACCCCAAAGGTACTGAGCCAAGGAATATTGCACATAGCCCAAAAAGAGACAGATAAAACTGGGACCTGTGCAGGTAGCCAGAACCACACCTTTGACTCGGAGAAAGTAAGACAAGTTAAAGAAAGAAAGTTGCGAATGAGCTCTGCCTGGCGAAAGTGGATGGTGGTGGATGGGGACTGTTCAGGTTTTTGAGGAAAAAGCAGAGAACCTTCAGACCATCCTGATGGGAGATGGATGTGCAGAGAAATTGCACATGGTGAAAAGGAGGCAGTTTCCCTATTCTCCATCAGATGGGTGATTTCTTTAGAAGCTGTAAAGATTCTGACTGGTTTATGGTCGAGGCAATGGAACAGGTTCTATATTTGAAGACATCTTGGTTTTGAAATAAAGATGGTGCCAAAGATTGGAGACTTTGTACACTTTTTACTGTCCTCATGTATCCTGAAACTTGAGCATGCATGACAATAAAATCCAATTCTAATTCTAATATCAAATATCCAGGGAGTCAATTAGGTTAACTAAGCAGTTACATTATTTACAGTCATTTAACAAATGCACTGAAAACTGGTTTGTTTTGTACAAATTAGATTGAAAGCATTACTTGCCAATGGTATTACATAATTCAGTAAGACAATATTTACACCTGGAAAGTGAGATTTTGAAATGCTGGCAGCGAGCCTATCTCCAAAGGACAGATGATGGGAACTCTTCTCAGACACATCGTCCTGAGCTTGCTCTTCACCCAGGTCTCATTCACAATCTCCTTAAGATCAGCACTTTTTTTTCATTTCAAAAATATATTTTATTTAGAGAATATCTTTATAGTCACTAAGCAGCTAAGTAGCACATGAAGAAAATAAAGAAACATCAGAGTTTGACTTTATCCAGGAAAACAAAAACCGAAGGCATTTCTTATTTGTCAAACATTTTGTTAAACATATTTGAGGCACCGATAACTGAACAGACCCCCATTTTCCCACTGCACCTCAGCTGCAGCTGCCCCCAGCTTTAGTGCGTCCCTCAGCACATGGTCCTGGATCTTGGAATGTGCCAGGCTGTAACACTCGGTCGAGGTCAACTCCTTGCTCTGGAAGACCAACAAGTTTCGGGCACACCGAAGAGCATCTTTCACTGAGTTGTTGGTTCTCCAGGCACAGTCATAGATTCATAGAGCTGTACAGCATGGAAACAAACCTTTTGGTCCAACTCATCCATGCCAACAAGATATCCTAAATTAATCTAGTCCCGTTTGCCAGCATTTGGCCAACATCCCTCTAAACCATTCCTATTCACATACCCATCTAGATACCTTTTAAATGTTGTAATTGTACCAGCCTCCACCACTTCCTCTGGCAGCCCATTCCATACACGCATCACCCTCTATGTGAAAAAGTTACCCCTTAGGTGTCTTTTAAATTTTTCTCCTTCCACCTTAAACCTATGACCTCTAGTTTTGGACTCCTCCACTCTCCACTCTTCCACATGTTCTTCATCATTTTATAAACCTCTATAAGGTCACCTCTCATCCTCTGACTCTCCAGGGAATATTGTCCCAGCCTATTCATCCTTTCCCTGTAGCTCAAACCCTCCAACCTCAGCACCATCCTTGTAAGACAGTGAAAGAGGAAGTGGTCGAAGCTGATATGTTGACAATGTTTAAGAGGCATTTAGACAGACACATGAATGGGCAGCAAATAGAGGGATACAGGCTATGAGCTGGGAGCTGGGATTAGAGCAGAATGGCATCATGGTTGGCAGAGACATGATGGGCTAAATGGCCTGTTCTTGTGCTGTACTGTTCTCTGAACTTGTTTCAGCAAATGGACCTGGAGTCAGGCAACTAATTCATTTGTTTTACAGAAATTCCGATCCAGCCCAGTTTCAGTGCGAAGACACAAGGAAATGTCCTCTGGCTGTTGATGAAATGGGCCTTTGGTCTCAGGGGACTGTTTTATCCTGAAACCTCTGACTTAAACAAAAACTCACTGCGTCTGTCACTGATGAACTATCTTTGTGGACGTGATGAATCTCCTACATATCAACTGAACATTACAGAGGTAGCTTGGAGTGAAAGGGGCTGGAGGAGAATACAGAGTTAGGAGGGGTGTATGTGCTGGAAGAGGTTACAGAGATAAGGAATGGTGTAGGAGGGATTTAAGGACTGGAGGAAGTGACAGAGATAACTGGGAGGCTGGAGGAGGTTACAAAGACAGGGAATGGTGGTGACTGATGCTAAAGCTGGAGGAAGTTTCATAGGTAGGGTGGTGTGTTGGAGCTGGAGCAAATTACAGAGAAAGGGAGAGGTGTAGGTGCTGGTAGAGATTACAGAGATAGGAAGAGAAATAAATGCTGAAGGAGATGACAGAGATATGGAGGAGTTTACAGCTGGAGGAGATGACAGAGACAAGTTAAAGAACAAAGTTTATTAATGAGCTCACCCTGGCGAAAGCGGATGGTGGTGGAAGACCCACACGAACATCTCTCGCTGTCAGTTGCTGCAGCTCGCCAAGGTCTGGTTTAATGCCAGGTGCAGAGACACTCTTGGCGAGACACACGACGATTCCACGTAATCCCAAACGACAAATTTGGGATGACGACCTTTGAAGTTGAAAATATCAGTACTATATAAAAAAAGATATTTGGATGTGTTACCATGACACCCTCCTATATGCTGTGGAGAGTCAGGGGACATTGTCAGGGACCACTCTGAAGTAAATGTGAACAAACAGACCATACCATCACATGTCCATAACCTGTCATCCATGGATTTGGCTTTTCACAGATCAAGCTGTGGTCCTAACTGCACTCACCTTGATATATCTTGGGATACAGGTGGTTATGATTGCAGGCTGCAAAAGGTGGGATATCCCAATGGATTGGTACCATCACTATGAATAAAGCCCGGACACACACACTGGAGCTGTAAGGTAGATGGAACTCCTATGGTTATCAGTTTAGTTTTATTCACTTGCACGATGTGAGTGTACCTGGCTGTTCAGTATTTGTTGCCCATCCCCAGTTGTCCCTTGAGAATGTGGTGATGAGCTTCCTTCTTGAACTGCTGCAGTCCATGTGCTGGAGGTAGACCCACAATGGCCTCAGGGAGGGAATTCCAGCATTTTGTGCCAGCAGGTCTCTTGTCATTTGTATTTATTTTGATCACTGAATGTTGTCTATGCACAATGTATGGATTATCAGAACAGGACATTTTTTGTAGAAATAATTAGGGGCAGCTTGGTCGCTCAGCGGTTACCACCGGTACCTCACAGTGCCAGGGACCTGGGTTCCATTCCATGTTAGGGCGATTGTAAAGAGTTCTCCCTGTGTCTGTGTGGATTTCTCTGAGTGCTCTGGTTTCCTCCCACAGTCCAAAGATGTGCAGGTTAGATGGATTGGCCATCCTAAATTGCCCATAGTGTCCAGGGGTATGCAGGCTAGTTTGATTAGCCATGGTAGATGCAGGGTTACAGTGGGATAGGGTAATGGGGTGGGTCTGAGTGGGTTTCTCTTTGGAGGGTCATTGTGGAATTGATGTGCGAATTGCCTGCTTCCACACTGTAGGGAATCTGTGATATCACTTATCAGACAAATGATGATAGGTTTGACCAATGTACACAATGGTTTTCACAAAAATCAGCTGGCTATTCTGGCGACAAGCATAACCAATTTTTACAATTGGCTTGTAATTCACTCACATAAGCTTCTTTCTGTTCAAAAGAGAGGAAATGTAGCAGCATCCTGCTTCAATGACCAACTTAGCCAAACAGCAAGGGATGCTGGGTATATTCACCAAGATAAACTCTCAAGTCACAAAATCCACACATCAAACACAATGTAAACACAACAGCCAGGTGGTAATGACATTAGCATAATGTAAAAGGCAGCAGTTATCTTGGGCAGACATATCCCCAACAATTCATCCACCAAACGAAGGAGGGCCCAGACAGAAAGGCACTGGGTCCTGCTACACAAAGAAACAAACAGTAGCAAGCCATTCAAATGATTGAAAATGTTTCAAACTATTAACTGAATCTTCTGATTGGCCAGAACTAGAGAAAGTTCTGGAAAACTATCCAAAAAGGTATAAAAACAGTGTTCACCTGCAAATTGAAATCTTTTGGAAGCTTTCTGAGGATACCAGTGTGGTAAGAGACAGAGACCAGTTGACCATCCAGATGGAGAAACGAAGAGAGAAAGCAGCTTCACAGACCCCGAAACAGAGCCAGAGAGACCAACTGCGTAAATCTACAAGAGACTTGGACGTATTGTAATAACTGTCAAAATTCCATTTGCCTTCCTTCTTAGCTGCTGTGATATCAGTGATGGAAAACGAAGGCAAGTGAGAATAAGAGGGAGGTCAGTGATGTATTTGGATGAACATTAACAATAACAGTGATATCATTGAGGTATCTGGACAGGGAATGACCATAAGAATCAGGTCAATGATATATCTAAATGGGGAGCAACAATTTGTAAAGGTCAGTAATGTATCTTGATGGACATTGCAAATAACTATGTGTTACTAATGTATCTATAACGACAATATCAATAGGAATGCGGTCAGTGATGTATCTGGAAGAAGAGTGACAATAGGTGTGAAGTCAGTATGTATCCATTGGTGGAAGCCCATTTTGTTCACTGAGTCCGCTTCCCTCAGGAAAGGCAGGATGTTCTCCTCACTTGGTCCCTCATGTGACTCCAGGTCCTGGGAGATGGGGAATAAATGCTGACCTTGGCAACAATGCACACGATTCAGTGTGTGAGAAGAATCACATTTTGAAATG
>NC_063379.1:6177851-6192302 GCF_021869965.1 Rhincodon typus | reverse complement strand
ATCAGAAATTGGCTAGCTGTAAGAAGACAGAGGGTGGTGGTTGATGGGAAATGTTCATCCTGGAGTTCAGTTACTAGTGGTGGACCTCAAGGATCTGTTTTGGGGCCACTGCTGTTTGTCATTTTTATAAATGACCTGGATGAGGGCATAGAAGAATGGGTTAGTAAATTTGCAGATGACACCAAAGTTGGTGGAGTTGTGGATAGTGGGGAAGGATGTTACAGAGGGACATAGACAAGCTGCAGAGCTGGGCTGAGAGGTGGCAAATGGAGTTTAATGCGGAAAAGTGTGAGGTGATTCACTTTGGAAGGAGTAACAGGAATACAGAGTACTGGGCTAATGGTAAGATTCTTGGTAGTGTGGATGAGCAGAAAGATCTCGGTGTCCATGTGCATAGATCACTGAAAGTTGCCACCCAGGTTGATAGCGTTGTTAAGAAGGCGTACAGTATGTTAGGTTTTATTGGTAGAGGGACTGAGTTTCGGGGTCATGAGGTCATGTTGCAGCTATACAAAACTCTGGTGCGGCCGCACTTGGAGTATTGCGTACAGTTCTGGTCATCGCATTATAGGAAGGATGTGGAAGCATTGGAAAGAGTGCAGAGGAGATTTACCAGGATGTTGCCTGGTATGGAAGGCGCTAGCTATGAAGAGAGGTTGAGTAGATTAGGATTATTTAGATGGAGGTTGAGGTGGGACCTGATTGAGGTCTACAAAATCATGAGAGGTATAGACAGGGTGGATAGCAAGAAGCTTTTTCCCAGAGTGGGGGACTCAATTACTACGGGTCACGATTTCAAGGTGAGAGGGGAAAGGTTTAAGGGAGATATGCGTGGAAAGTTCTTTACGCAGAAGGTGGTGGGTGCCTGGAACGCGTTGCCAGCAGAGGTGGTAGAGGCAGGCACAACAGCGTCATTTAAGATGTATCTAGACAGATACATGAATAGGCAGGGAGCAGAGGGATACAGATCCTTGAAAAATAGGCGACAGGTTTAGATAGAGGATCTGGATCGGCGCAGGCTTGGAGGGCCGAAGGGCCTGTTTCTGTGCTGTAATTTTCTTTGTTTTTTGTTCTAAGTTCTAAACCTGTTGGATTATAACCTGGTGTCGTATGATTTCCGACCTTGTCCACCCCAGTCCACCCTGGCACTTGCACATCACAACGAACCAAACACATCTCTTACGCATATAAGACTCTACATATATGCATTTGAGGAACCGGGAGAATACAATAATTGAAACAACCTCCATTTAACTTCAGCAGAAGGATCTCAGACAGTGGTCTTTCTCCACCGTACCTTGGTGGCAGCTGCCCCAAGCTTTAGTGCCTCTCTCAGCACGTAGTCCTGGATGTTGGAATGTGCCAGTCTGCAACACTCAGTCAGGGTCAACTCCTTGCTGTGGAAGACCAATAGGTTTCGGATAGAGGAAGGAATGTCTTTAACTGCACTGATGATCCTCCAGGCGCAGTCAATGCTTGTCTTGGCGTGCATCCCAGGAAACAGACCGTAGAGCAAAGAGTCCTGCATCATGTAGCTGCTTGGGATGAACCTCAACAAGAATTACTGCATCTTTCTCTGGACTTCCTTGGCAAAGGCACATTCCAGAAGGAGATGTGTGACAGTCTCTACCCTCCACCCTACCCCCACCCCCCCACACAGCTGCTTCGAGGGCAATGTGATGTGGCGTGCATAGTCAGGGCATACGAAAAGAATTTCACAGGTAATGCCTTTCTCAGCACCAGCCATGCAAAGTCTTGTCTCTTGTTGGAACCTTCTGGTGATGAGGCATTATGCCAAATTCCTTTGGCAGTCTGCTCAAAGAACAACGTGGCACAAACCACCCTCTTCTTTTCCCACAGGGTCTCGAGGATGCTGTGTGTTGACCACTTCCTGACGGACTTGTGGTCAAAGGTGTTTTTCTTTGCAAAACTCTCCATGAAGGATGGGTAATACAGAATGGTCCAACTGCTTGGAATATTCTGCGGCAGCGAGGCAAATCCCATCCTTTGCAACACTGGGGACAGGTAGAACATCAGTACATAGTGACACTTGGTGTTTGCATACCAAGCATCTATACACAGCCTGATGCAGCTGCAAATAAAGGTGGCCAGCAGGATGAGCGCGACGCTGGGTACGTTCTTCCCCTATTTACCCAGAGTTTTGTACATGGTGTCCCTGCAGACCCTATCTGTCTTAGACCTCCAGATGAAGTGGAAGATGGCTCGGGTGACAATTTTGAGGAATGGGCCAGACCTGATGACTACATACAACAACAGAGAGTGCCTCACACCTGATAACCAGGTTTTAGTTCACAATGGAGAGGGAGCAGTGCTCTCAAAAGACCAGTTTCTGCTTCACTTTGGCAATGCGCTCCTCCCAAGATTTTGTGCACATCCCGGCCTCTCTATACCGTATTGCCAGCACCTTCAGGCAGCCGTGCCTGACTCCTTCGGCCTCGTGCCAGTTCGGTGACCAGCCAATCAGAACTATGGCCTCTGTTAGTGCCCGTGCCCCAGGCCAGGGAGTTCACAAGACAGACAGGGTGACTATGAATATGGTAGAGGAAGGATCACCAGTTGACCAGATTTTCTTCATGAAGAGACCTCTCCTGAATTGCTGCAGTTTCCAAGATACTTTTCTGTCTGCAGCATGATCTTGAGGAGCATGAAGTAATGTGAGTGTCTCCTGAAGGTATTTAAGGAGAAAGGAAGTAAGATTCCCTTCTCTGCCTTGTCCACAGCACCATTCTCCCTGCACAGAGGAGTTGGATTGTTCCAATCCACATATACAAATCCCACGATCTGGCAACAGATGTCCTTGCCTTCCTGGGAAGATACGTACATGATAGACACACCAGCCAGATCCTCTGAAGACAGAGACGTGCAGAGGGATGACCACCAACACAAAAAGAGGCATATCACCATGGAGAGAAGGAGAGGAGCGCCCCCCCAACCCATAAACACTGGACGTCCGAGGCCTGGTGTTAGCATTGCCACCTCAAAATGCCAGGGACCTGCTTCTGATTCCAGCCTCAGGCAACTGTCTGTGTAGAGCTTGCACATTTTCCCTGTGTCTGCATGGGTTTGCTCCAGGTGCTCCAGTTTCCTCCCACAGTCCAAAGATGTGAAGATTAGGTGAATTAGCCTTCTAAATTGCCCATAGTGTCTAGAGATGTGTAGGTTAAGTGGATTAGCCATTGGAAATACAAGATCATAGGGATAGAGAAGAGGGATGAGTCTGGGTGGGATGCTTTTTGAAGTGTAGGTGTGGACTTGTTGGGTTGAATGGCCTGTTTCCACAGTGTAGGGATTCTAAGATTCTATGGAACCCTGTGAAATCCAGCAATCAGAAAGGAAGGGTTACCCAGCGCACCACAGCTCTGGGCAACCGGAAACAGCGTCACTCCGAATCAGCAACACAGCATGACAATCCCTCTGTTGGATTCTGAACCAGACGTTCCTGGCCACGTTTCCAACGACACCGAATTGAGGCAATCCCCCCAGATAGGAATAGGATGATGACCTCAGTGCTGAGAGTGTCCAACAGTTCACCTACACAGGTAACTTAATAAACTCTCAAAATCCATTTTAAAATTGCCAGTATAGTGCGCGATGCTTTTCCACATTGGTTTACCTGGCCAACATCAAAGCAGACCTCCTGGTCATGCAGGAGTGCAGGGTACCACATTTCAGCAGCTACAGGAATATGGTTGAGCTTATGGGCCCACAGCCCTTTGATCTGGTAACAAAGAAACAATTGCTGTTTCTCCAGCCTAGGTATTCTGCTGAGAGGAGGCCACTTCACCATCTCTGAAGTTAAGGAGCTGGTGGGTGGGCACCTCCTCACAGCAGCATTATGTGCAGAAACACTCCCCTGAGACTAATTAATGTGCATGCCTGGGTGGTAAAGCGGGAGTGGTTGGCCATCCTGCAGCATCTCCCACTGCTGCAGGAGACGTCCAGGCCTGTCATTTTGGCCAGAGACTTCAGCTTCATCATCGACGCAGATTGATGATCTTGAGGGGCTGACAGCAAATCTGGCACCATGTCTAGATTCCTGATGGAAACGGTTAAAGTCACCAAGCTGCACAACATCTTCAGCACCCCTGCAGACACAGCAATGTAGATACACCTGGTTGAAGCTGGACGGGACTATCTGCTCAAGAACAGATTTCCTGTTTGTGTTGGTCGGATCCACTAATGTCAAGCCAGTGTTCTTCTCTGACCACTGCCTCCTGCTGGCCTACTGTCACCTACAGAATGGCCAGCGTGCCAGCAAGGGATTACGGAAGCTGAATGTGAAACTGTTGACCCCTGAAAATACTGAGGAGCTGAAAAGGGATTATGCAGGTTGGAGAACCGCGAGGATCTTCTTTCAGTCTCCATTGGACTGGTGGGAAACAGTCAAGGGGAACATCAAGCAGTTCTTTTCAGAAGGTGAGAGAGAGAGAGAGATGGGGAAAACTGTCCAAACTCCAGAAAAGCACGCATAACCTATTCCTGTTGCAGTCAATGGGGGTAGATGTCACAGAGTTCCTCCAGGAAGTGAAGAGTGAGCAATCCTCACTCTTTGCCTTGGAGGCCTCCAGGATAATCTTCCAATCCAGAGTCTGCACTGTGGAGCAGGATGAGACTTTTGTTCTTCCAGAAGGTGCACAAGGAGAGCTGCCTGAAGGTAGAAGATGGCTCAGGAACGTCATCTCAGTCTGATATCCTGAGGATCAGCAAATCCTTTTATGCCAGACTGTGTGACACAAAGCCCGCAGATAGCACAGCTTCCCAGTCATTCTTGTCCTCTATCATGGAGGTCTTAGATGACGGCATGCGTGAGATACTAGACTAGTCGTTATCTCTGGATGAGCTGACCAAGGCCCTCAAAGCAAATAATAAAACTCCCAGAAGCAATGGATTACCAGCCGAGTTGTGTTCTGCTGTGTGGGACTTGGTTGACTAGGACCTACTGGCGGTGTATAACGGTATGCTTAGCTGATGTGGATCCATAAGGAAAGATATCATCACCTTCATCTACAAGCAGAAGGGGGAAGAGGGAGGACATTAGAAATTGGTGAACAATTCCACTGCTGAATACAGACTACAAAATCCTGTCTAAGGTAATCTTCAACCAGATCAGGTCTGCTTTGGGGTCAATGATTCACCCCAACCAAACCTGTGCTGTACTAGGCAGGATGATCTCTGAGCGCTTCACATTCCTCAGAGATCAATAGCCTACATGCAGGACAGGGGCTTGGATGGCTAACTCATCACTCCCTGGACCAGGAGAAGGTCTTTGACAAGATATCACACACATACCTGTGGGACGTGCTCTCCAAAATAGGCTTCGGGGAGGGTATCTGCAATTGGATCCAACTGCTCTACACCAACAGTATTAGTGTGGTCCTAATCTATGGGCAAGAATCAGAAAGCTTCCCAATCTGATATGGAGTCAGCCAGGGCTGCCCACTCTTTCCTTTCTTGTTTGTTTGCTGTATAGAGCCTTTTGCTCAATTCATAAGGAAGGATGTGAGCCTGAGAAGGGTGACTATTCCAGGCAGTGGAGGTCTGCAGGTCAAAACCTCCCTGTAGATGGATGATGTCACCGTTTTCTGCTCAGATTGGCTGTCAGTGCGCAGATTCATGAACATCTGCGATCGATTTGAACTGGCTTCAGGAGCCAAGGTAAATCGAGGCAAGAATGAGGCCATATTCTTTGGGAACAGGGCTGACTGATCCTTTATCCCCTTCACCATCAGAACAGATTATTATCTGAAGCTGCTGGGAATATGATTCAGAGGGACTGGAGCATGTGCAAAATCTTGGGAGCAGTGTGACGCCAAGGTGAGGCAGAAACTAGACTTTTGGGAGTACCACTCCCTCTCCATTCTGGGTAAAAACCTGGTCATCAGGTGTGAAGCACTCTCTTTTTGTACATGGCGCATGTCTGGCCCATCCCCCAAACCTGTACCTTTGCAGTTAGCCAAGCCATCCTCCAATTGATCCAGAGGTCCAAGATGGATGTGTCTGCAGGGACACTATGTACAAAACTCTGGGTAAACAGGAGAAAAGAATGTACCCAACGCTGCCCTCATCCTGATGGCCACATTTGTATGCTGTTGCATTAAGCTGTTTGTAGACCTTCAGTACGCAAACACCAGCATCACTACATACTGAGTTTTCACCTGTCCCCAGTGTTGCAAATGATGGAATTGCCCTCATTGCCATGGAACGCTCCAAGTTCCATTCCATTTTGCCTATCCTTTGTGGAGAGATTTGCAAAAAAAAAACTTTGACCACAAGTCCATCAAGACGTGGTCAGCACATAGCATCCTTCAGAGACCCTGTGCGAAAAGGAAAGGGTGGATCCTGTTGTGTGGTTCCCTGAGCAGAACGTCAAAGTCATTTGGCATAATGCCTCACCATCAGACATTTCCACCATGCACCAAGACATTGCTTGGCTAGTGGTGAGAAGGGCACTACCTGAGATTCTTTTTGTATGCCCAGTCTGTCTGCACTACTGCATGCTGCCTTTGAAGCAGCGGCTTAAGGGTAGAGACTGTCACACATCTCCTTCTGGAATGTGCCTTTGCAAAGGAAGTCTGGAGAAAAATGCAGTGGTTTTTGTTGAGGTTTATCCTGAGCAGCTCTGTGAAACAGGACTTTGTGCTCTACAGTCTGTTCCCTGGGTTGTATGCTGAGACAAACATCAACTGCGTCTGGAAGACCATTAACATGGTGAAAGACGTTCCTTGGTCTGTCCTAAATTTGTTGGTCTTCCAGAACAAGTTGACCCCTACCAAGTGTTACAGACTGGTACATTCCAATGTCCAGAACTAAGTGCTGAGGAAGCACTAAAGCTTGGGGCAGCTGCCATCAAGGTGCAGTGGGAAAAGACCACTATCTGAGGTCTTTCTGCCAAAGATAAATTGGGTTCTGAGGAAGGGTCACCGGACCCGAAATGTTAACTCTGTTTTTTCCTTCACAGATGCTGCCAGACCTGCTGAGCTTTTCCAGCAACTTTGTTTTTGTTGTTGTGGTTGTTGTTGTTAAATGGGGATCTGTTCAGTTATCAGACCCTCCCAGTACTTCTATTATACGTAAACAGAATCTTGCACAAGTTAGAGATGCCTTTGGCTTGTTTGTTGAATAGAGCCAAGTGCCAACATTTGTTTGTTTCCTTGACATGCTACAACACAGAACTGAACTGCATTTGTGACTATGTATGTTATATATAGATAGATATTCTTTATGGAAAAAGTATATATTTGAAATTAAAAATAAAGGTTAGGTTAAAAAGATGGACCCTTCATGGTAACCTCAGCTGCTACAGGAATTGAACCTGCACTGTTAGCATCGCAAATGCAGCTGTCCAGCCACCTGAGCTGACATAGTAATTGACAGAGAGCTGTTGTGGGACAGTGGTAACGTCCCTAACTCTGAAGCCAGGAGGTGAACTTTCAAATCCCGATTGTTTCAGTGGTGTGTAATAACATTTCTCGTCAGGTTGATTAGAAAATCTATACTAACACAAGGTTACAGCTGTGGTTAGGATTTCTTTGTCAGGGCTGATCAGCTAGGAGTATACGCAGTGAGGCTCAGACTCATTCTCTTTGTCTTGGTTACACCCCACCAGTGACAGTGTAGGGTTTGCATTTCCCCAAGTCCCACCTAACCTGTCTATCTAAGTCTTCATCTGCCCACTTTACCAGCTCCCCAACCCCAGACATATGAAGGAAACATGCCAGGTCTAGTAGTGCACAGTCTCCCTGTGGAAGGCAGCATGTTATTTTAGTCAATAACCCCCTCCCTCTTTCCCCTCACCTTGCATGATCCCTTTCCATTCTCTATCAGTTTCTCACCTTATACAGAGTTGTCACCTTTCAGTATTGCAATACCTTCTGCATCCCAGCCTTCTGAATCCAATCCCACAATTAAATTCCCATGTTCCCTCCTGCACCAATAGCCCCAGATCACCCCTTCTTGACTTTCAGTGGATGGAGCCCCAGGATAGACCTAGTTCTATTCTCTTGAGACACTCAGTTGGACAAAGAGCTCCCCAACTGTGTTCCCACGACAGGTTGCACCTGGACACAGAGGGCAGACTGTGACCAATTCCCAGCACTGAAGAGGAGCAATTCCCTCATCCTGACTGCTGTTGACCAGCCAGCTGTCTGATCACATCCAAACTGCCAGGCAGTTATTGGATACTGGCCTTGACATATTGTATGCCTTGGACTGAAGTGTGTCACCCTGGATTTGACTGAGGCCTACATTCATTAGATTTTAAGGCACGATCAACTGCCTATAAAAATGCAGTGTGTTTGGCATTCTGATGAGGAGCTTGCAGACTTGAAACGTTAGCTGTGTTTTCTCCTGACAGTTGCTGGAGAAGCTACTTGGCTCTGTGTTTTCACCAAGCAGCATGGCAAGACAACATATTGTGATCCTTTTAGGTCTAGCTGGGGGAGGGGGGGTGTCAAAGTGCAAAAAGACAAAACAAAACACCAAGGAAGTGCAAGTGAGTGAACACTAAGACATCAATTGCAGCCTAGTCCAGTCTATGAGCTGGGTACCTGTTCTTTTGCAAAAATTGTTCTAGCAGCATGGCATTGCAGACATGTGCTGTAAGTGAGCCATTGCTGCGCCATGATGATGTAGAAAGACTGGCACGTGACGGATGCTACATGTTGGATGCCACTGTCTATGAACATGGGATGCACATGGCTGTTGCCCATGTAACGTGGTCAGACGTGTTGATGCCAGATGGCCAGGACAGATGTCTGGAGGAGCAAGTGGTGAGCCGGTGTCACAGGTACCCACTAACTTTTGTGTTGAGAATTCTCAGCACCTAGTTCCTATTTTTTTTTCTTAGGCTTACACAGTGAAAACGAGAGTCAATTTTGCAGCTCAGTCCAACACCAAGCTTCTTCCTCCACAGTACACCGGCTTGGCCAGCCAGCTTGGACGCAGTTCTCAACTGAGGAGGTTCTAATCTCCTGGTTATTTTTGTTTTGTTTGTTTCCATTTCCCCCTTATATTACTACTGTACAGCAGTGTGTTTACTTTCGCCAGCACCCATGTTGTGTGTGTGTAGGTGCAAGAAACAGTGAAAACACCAGTTGTATAAATAACTTTGTTAACATTCCAGCACCAGGAAAACACCCATGTGGGCAGGGAACAAGTGACAAGCAGAGCCTCGGCAGGGGCAATGCTCACATGAAAGAAAAAGTGAAGGGGAGGGTGGGGATCAAATTAAAACTGAATTGGAAGGGAAAGATAAACCAAGCCACCCTCCATGATGAGGCATCTAATTTCTATTCGGTGGGTGGTAGAATAGGAACCTATGTATTAATGAGGAGAGATCATGCAATACTGATCATCGTAACAAGCAATAATCCCTATTTACAGCCCTCTTGCCATTTGCTAGTAATAATCTCATCTGAGCCTCCAGGATTTGCTTGTCGGTCTTGACGGCAAAGAAAGGCCTCACTTGAGATCAAACACAATTCTCCCAAATGATACACCATTGTTGATTTTTGTGAGGTTCACGATCACGGTTACCCAATACGGGGAGTTGGCAGTTTGTAAGTAATTTTCTCATGGTTTACTGAGTTTGTAAAGCATCAGTTTAGGTATGACAATTAGTTAATTAGATAAAGAAAGTGTACAACTGTGACAATTGGTATCAGTGACTGATACCTGAGGATAAACTGACTGTCAGCATTAAACTTTTCAATCTCATTAAAGTGGCGGGGGCAGCTTCTTGCTCTCTCGCCGAGCTGATAGGGTACTCTTCCCTCGGTCCTCCTCCCTTCTTTTGCTCCATTTTCCATCTGCCTGGTGAGGAATGTTCAATGAACACTGTTCTCTGGGGACCAGCTGAAGAGGTCTGTTGTCGAAAAGGTCTGTTTACCGAGAACTGCCATTTGAGACAACATCCCTATGCCTCAGCACTTATATTATATCATATTTCCAAGGACAGGTAACTTACACTGTGTCAATCAATTGTCTGAACTCTTTTGGCCGTGGTCATAGGGCAACTACATTGGAGGTGGTGGAAATGGCAGCTTATGATCTTTTGGATGCAGATGCTTGTGGAATGGAAAGTAAGGACCAAAGGGATCCTATCGGTGTTGTGGGAGGGAAGAGAAAGGCATTGGTGAGGGCAGAAGTGTGGGAAGTGGATGGGATATTGCTAAGGGCCCTGTCAATCCCAGCAAGGGCCTTTTTTTATCTCAAGCAGAGATTCCAATAGTCTTCACTTACCAAACTGCCAGCATCTTGGATTTGATTTGATTTATTCTTGTCACATGTACCTAGATACAGTGAAAAGTTTTGTTTTGCATGTAGCACAGGCAAATCTTGCCATACAAAGTGTATTAGGATAATTGAACAGAACAAACAATACAATCTTACAGCTGCAGAGAGAAGATGTACAGAGAATGAGATCAACATTAAAATTTAAAATTTGATAGATCCATTCAGAATTCTAACAGCAGGGGGGAAGAAGCTGTTCTTGAATCTTTTCATAGGATCCCTACAGTGTGGAAACAGGCCCTTTGGCCCAACAAGTCCACACTGACACAAAGAGCATCCTACCCAGATCTATCTCCCTGAATGCTACAGGCAATTTAGCATGGCCAATCCACATAACCTGCACATCTTTGGACTATGGGAGGAAACTGGAGCACCCAGAGGAAACCCTGCAGACACAGGGAGAATGTGCAAACTCCACACAGACAGTTGCCCAAGGGTGGAATTGAATTCAGGTCCCTGGTGCTGTGAGGCAGCAGTGCTAACCACCGAGCTACCGTGCCACCCCTATGTATAGGTACATGTATATATTTATAGCTTCTGCCCAACGGAAAAGAGTAGAAGAGAGTATAACTGGGTTGGGACGGGTCTTTGATTATGTTGGTTGCTTTCCTGAGGCAGCGGGAAGAATAGATGGAGTCAATGATTGGAAAGCTGGTTTCAATGATGGACTAGTCTTTGTTTACGACTCTGTAGTTTCTTGCAGTCTTGGGAACAGCAGTTGCCAAACTAAGCTGTGGTGTATCCAGACAGCATACCTTCTATCTGCATCCAAAGGATCCTTAGCTGCCATTTCCACTACCTCCAGTGGGATGCCACCACCAAACACCTATTCTCCTTCCCTCCCTTGTCAGCACCGCCTCCTGGTACACCCTAGTCCACTCCTCCGCCACTCCCAACCACCCCCCTCCCATGTCACCTGCCCACACAATTGCAGATTGACCGTTTACCTCCTCCCTCCTCACTATCCAAAGCCCCAGACACAGCTTCCAGGTGAAGCAGTGCTTCACCTGCACCTTCACTCAATCGAGTTTACTGTGTTCGCTGCTCACAATGTGCTCCCCTCTACATCGGGAAGACGACACACAGACCGGGCGACCCACTTTACGGGACACCTACTTTATGTAGAAATGATCCCGAGTTTCCCGGTTTCCTGCCATTTCCGCAGGCACCATGTTCCCGGAATAGGACTGGAACAAGGAATGTTCCACGTACTCCACGAAGAGACAGGCATAACCAGGGCCCACAGCTACCTGGACTATACATCACCACACCTCACTTCCTGTAAAGACTCCATCCCATTCTCTCAGCTCCTCCGTCTCCGTCGCATATGTTCAGATGAGGCCAACTTCGACTAGGGAGCCTCCGAAATGTCCACCTGGAGCAAAGACCTGAACCATCCCTACCCACCACCACCCTCCTCCACTTGGCTGAGCTTGTCCTCACCCTCAACAACTTCCCTTTCAACTCCTCTCATTTTCTTCAGGTAAGAGGGGTTGCCATGGGTACCCGCATGAGCCCTAGTTATACCTGTCTCTTTGTGGGCTACGTGGAACATTCCTTGTTCCACTCCTATTCCGGTCCCCACCCACAACTCTTTCTCTGATACATCGAAGATATCATCGGTGCTGCTTCCCTCTCTCGTCTGGAATTGGAGAACTTCATCAATTTCGCCTCCAATTTCCACTCTGCCCTCCCTTTCACCTGGTCTATCTCTGACTCCTCCCTTCCCTTCCTCGACATTTCTGTTTCCATTTCTGGGGATAGACTGGCCACTAATATCCATTACAAACCCACTGACTCCCACAGCTGCATGGACTATACATCGTCACACCCCACTTCCTGTAAAGACTCCATCCCATTCTCTCAGTTCCTCCGTCTCCGTCTCCGTCGCATATGTTCAGATGAGGCCAACATCGACAAGGAAGCCTCTGAAATGTCCACCTTCTTCCTCAACCGAGGATTCCCCAGCTCCGTTGTCGACAGGGCCCTCAACCAGGTCCGACCCATCTCCTGCACTTCCGCCCTCACTCCTTCTCTTCCCTCCCGCAACAGCAATAGGGTTCCCCTTATCCTCACCTACCATCCCACCAGCATCCACATCCAGAAGATCATCAGATGCCATTTCCACCACCTCCAGCAAGATACCAACATCAGGCATGTATTCCCCGCCCCTCCCTTGTCCGCCTTCCACAGGGGCCGTTCCCTCCGGGACAACCTGGTCCACACTTCCTTCACCCCCAACACCTCCCCACAGCCCTACGGCACCTTCCCTGTAACCGGCGAAGGTGCAGCACCTGCCCATTTACCTCCTCCCTCCCTAATATCCAAGGGCCCAAACATACCTTCCAGGTGAAGCAACACTTCACCTGCACTTCCCAGAATCTCGTCTACTGCATTCGCTGCTCACAATGTGGTCTCCTCTACATTGGGGAAACGAAGCGTAGACTTGGCGACCGCTTCACAGAACATCTACATTCTGCTCACAAAAAAGACCCTGAACTACCTGTTCCCTGCCACTTTAATGCACCACCCTGTTCCCTGGCCAACATCCCTGTCTCTGGCTTGCTACAGTGTTCCAGTGAAGCCCAACGCAAGCTGGAGGAACAACACCTCATTTTCCGATTGGGGACCCTACAGCCCTCTGGACTCAATATTGAGTTCAATAATTTTAGGGCCTAAACTCTCCCATGTCCCAGCCCCCTACCCCACACACCAGGCCTTGTTACCACATAGCCTGCCATTACACACCCCTTGTTGTTAGTCACTAACAGTCCCCATTAACAACTATTCACCCTTCCAGCCTGATCATTAGCAACTCCTTTGTCTGTCCAACTGACTTTTTCTCTCTCTTTGGGCTCTATCCTATCGTTTACTCCCTACCCCACCCACCTCCCTATCTTCTGCATATAAACTGACGTTTTCCCAACCACCATCAGTTCTGAGGAAGGGTCACCGGACCCGAAACGTTAACTCTGTTTTCTCCTCCACAGATGCTGCCAGACCTGCTGAGCTTTTCCAGCAACTTTGTTTTTGTTCCTGATTTACAGCATCTGCAGTTCTTTTGGTTTTTACCTGGCATTTACAGCCTTGTCAGTTTAACTCTAGTAGTGGGGAAACTTCCAGCAACAATTATTTGGTATACATATAGTCGTCATGGGTTGTTTAGGAAAAGTCAAGGGTAAATTGTGCACAACCAACTTGCTGAAGTTTATTGAATTAATGGAAACAATTAATGAGGGCAGTGGTATACATGAATTTCCAGGAGCTACCACACAACAGACTGGTGAGCAAGGTTATAGGTTATGGTACAAAAGGTAGTGACAACATGGGTACAAAATTGACTGAGTGATAGGAAAGGGAGAATAACAGTCAATGGATATTTTTCTGGCTGGAGGATGGTTTGGAGTGGAGTTCCCAGGAGGGCAATATTGGGACCCATGCCTTTTCTGATATCCCAATGTTTGGGTAGAAGGCAGGAGATTAGCACCAGATAGTAGAACTGGAATAGGTATTAGAGCTGGAGCAGGCTCAATGGACAGAATGGCCTCCTTGACTGTAATTATTCTGTGAATTCTGATCAGTGTGTGACCTGAAAAGGTTGGAGCCAGTGTGAGATAGGGAGTAGTCATAGCAGTTTTTTTTTAAAACTGTGTTTGCGCAAGGGTTTGAAGCAAGTAGCTCAGGGATTTGGAAAAATTAAAATTCTTGTTCACACTATTTCTCTCATTTTCTCTCTAGTCATAATCCACGTCTAAAGTGAACAATGCAGTGAGAAAAAGGATCCATCTGGAGGGAAAATGGGGGATTGTTGAATGAAGAACAACAGATTGATGAGTACAGGACTTTGAGAGTACCAACCTGATAGAATCCTTGAAAGGACTTTGATAGGTAAACAATTGAGAAAAGTAAGAGAAGGTTCTATTTAATTTGTTTGGAATAGTAGTCCTTTAGATCATGGACAAACCTTACAAGGTCATGTAGGAAGCTTTAGACACAACTTTACAAGGCATTTGGGAAATAGTGAGAAGCTGAATGCTGGAACAATATCCAGTATGAGGTTCTGCAATCAAATGTGAACTGAGATCACTTTCTGTTTCAAAATTATAAGGAATTCTTAGATAACAAGGTGTAGAGCTGGAT